>NW_022589718.1:27842568-27876075 GCF_004348235.1 Phoca vitulina | reverse complement strand
CCTGGGTGGCTCAGTCGTTAAGCGTCTGCCTTCAGCTCAGGTCATGATCCCAGGGACCTGGGAATGAGCCCCGCATCGGGCTCCCTGCTCCGCGGGAAGCCTGCTTCTCTCTCTCCCACTCCCCCTGCTTGTGTTCCCTCTCTTGCTGTCTCTCTCTCTCTGTCAAATAAATAAATAAAATCTTTTAAAAAATAAATTAAAAAAAAAGACATTTTGAGTCTAAAATCTGATAATTCACCAATGGATTAAAATGTTAAATACCTACATAAACCTATTAGGTATATTCGTATCCAGATATAAATAGTTGAATTGGTTCAGATCATTCCTGTAAAGCTTCCAATATCTAATTCATTGGATTTTTTCCCCATCATCAATCAATTGTTTTGGCAATGAGATATAATCAAAATGCACTATTATTCACAGACATAATTATGGGAGGAGTTGGATGTTACTATTACTTGTCTGATCATCTACTATACCCCATTCTGGAAGAGAATAATCATAATTATTGAGTTAACAAGCATCTGTTAAATTTACAGAGCATAAACTGAAGGGAAAACATGACATCTATGTTTAATATTTAAGAATCTGTGCCTGGAACATCAAAGCTCTTAAACATTGCATATGTAGAGAACGACGTGTTACGGGAATGCCTGGTGGGATGCGACTAATTCTGCTTAGGAAAGGTTTTGTGGTGGCAATATACTTTAATGTGTGGCTTTAAAGTTGTGAAGAATTTCCACAGAAATAGAAAGGAAGAAAGGAATCCCAAAATGAGAAGACAAGAGTAAGGCACATAGATGAGAAACACAGAGTATTTTGAGTGATCTTTCGGGAATGGAGGGTGGATAGAGAGCAGGAAGATCCGTTAGTCAAAATGTAACATGTGATGCAACTGGAAATGTAACTATTACATTTTATATGTTATAATTTATGATATTTATAATTTGGCCACTGATTCCCAAGGGGTGAACACTAGCAACCTTGGTTAAAGTGGATCCTAAGTACATGAGAAGCTTCCAAGTGGGATTCACGATAACAGGGGGCCAGCATCGATGATAGGAAAGTATGGATCCCTCCCTCCCGTGGAAAACTACAGCCCTGCCTTCTCAGACATGCCTGGCAGGCACATTCTGCATCTCAGCCCTGCTTTGACTGAAAACCAACTCTCCTCTACTAAGAGTTCTTTATCACGACGCTTCTAAAACTTAAATGTGCATCCCAACCCACTGGGTGTCCTTTTTAAGGCAGGAGAGAATAGCCAAGCATTAAATGCAATGGACATTTTTACATAGGCACTGAGATTTTCTCTTAAGATCACATTAATTATGTAAGTGGCATAACACGTACTGTGTAACAGGTATTATGCTAAGAAAGTAATTTATGATATTGCTGTACCAAATAATAATTGTAAAAATAGAAAATATTTCAAACTGTGTGAAATAATAAGAAAAAAAAATCAGTGATATCACTCTAGCTTCTTCCTCAAATATGTGAGGAGAGTGACTGATATAATACATTGATCTTTAAAAAATTCTTAATGTGTTATATGAATTAAAATATAGAAGCAACTCCATGTATTGTTCACCGAGACATATTTTATCATTATAATCCCTGGTTTTTTCAAGTTATGTAAAAAAAAACACTTCAGTTCTGACCTTTAGGGGAGTAAACCATTTCTCAGATACTAGAATTAGACAATCAGTGTCCTAAAAATTTTTGAGAAACCAAATGAGATCACAGCATCATCAGCCAGTCTCCCACAAATCTCGGTTATTTTTCAAGATGGACCTACTTTTGATTCCATATGTTATCTGAATTTTCACCTTATTGTATATTAATACAGTAGAAAATATCATGAGGTCATCCACGACTGCACTTATATCTGGCAGAGAATGCCCTGCAATTTTTCTTAAAACCTTCAGATAAGTAGATTAGTCAACATCCCTGGTAACATATCTCATTATCTCAAAGATACTTAGGGACATAGGGATGCCAAAAAAAATCGCTCCCACATTACTCTAAATCCTTTTCTCCTGTTCTGCTCTCATCTAACACAAAAAAACATCTGCTCACCAGCACCCATGTGATTTCCTGTGAGTACATGAGTACATGATTATCGTTGCGAAGTGGGATCCAGACTTTGCTTCTTCAGGTTAAACCTTAGCTCCTTAGCCTTCCCTCAAAAACTCCTTAGCCTAAGGAGTATTTCCTTTAATGCTTCAACATCAGATAGATTCAAAATTATCCATTTCACTTTACTTAGTGGAGTCACGGAACTCTCAAGGATATAATCAATAACAGTACAGTGAGAGCTGTTGCTTTATAAAATAGGCTCCTATTTCTACATCCCAGAACCCTATGAGTATTTGCTACGGTGGATAGCAAGGATTTCAGCTATTCTTTAGGACAGAACTACTTATAAATTTATAGAACTGAGACTTTAGATATACCTTAAAGGCCATCTGGTCCAACTTTCTCATGTAGACGTGCTATATGAGAGGCCTCACAGATTTAAATTACCTTCTGTTCCAGATCACAAGGTTTTAGGATATTGAGGCTAAAACTCTTAACTTTGAATTTTTTCTCCACCAAAACTCTATTAAAATTATTTTTAGGAACAATTTCCCCTGCCTTACTCTATACAGTTGCTTCTGTGGTTGATTTTTTGTTGCTTTATAGATGATGGGTCTAGTTTTGTGTTGGAGTGGGTTTCTTGTCTTCAAGTAGAGGATTTTATAGGTATTCCAATTAGATTTTATTTCATTGGTTACAGCCCCCAAATCTCAAAAGGTTGATATATTTTTCTATAATTTGTGAATTGGCCATGTATTAATTTGACTTAATAATATGGGGAAATTGAGTAAGCATACTAACTATGTTTTCTACCAAGTATTGATAAGCCGAAGACAAAGGCCATGAATCTGCTATGGATTCCTCTTTACAAGGTGATATAGAACCATCATTCAATCCTGTTTTGGAGTTTGGTCATTTGCACGATTACAAGTTCACCTTCACCATTTTGTTACCCAGTCTACATTCCCTCCATGTTGTCACCAAGATTGCTTTGTAAAGCTTCCCCAGGTATCTTGGTTTTTAAAAATTGACTAGTTTGGGGGCACTTAGTGGCTCAGTCAGTTGAGCGTCTGACTCTTCATTAGGGCTCGGGTTGTGATCTCCGGATCCTGGGATGGAGCCCCGTGTCGGGTTCAGCAGGGAATCTGCTGGGGATTCTCTCTCTCTCTCTCTCCCTCTGCCCCACTCCTTGCTCATGTACTCTCTCCCTCTCTCTCTTTCCCCCACCCCCTCTCTCTCTAAAATAAAATAAATAAGTCTTTAAAAATTGACTACTTTCTACACTTAGTAACTCCATAGTTATTTTGGATAAACATGTGCTGATTTCTATTACAAATTGCTCTGATTTCTTAAAAATCACTGAATATACTCTAATAATGCCATATGGAAATTTTTGGATGATTTATGTCAAATTGATATCTATAATTTGTGAAATCCCTCTTCTTCCCACTTTGGAAATCATGACAGTGGTTCCATTCTATCCTATCTAACATTATCTTGTTCGCCTTGGTCCCTAAGAGAATAGAAGTAGATCATGCATAATCTCCCTAGCAAATTATCTCCATACCCTAAAACACAGCTCATTTGGGACAGGAGAATTGGCTTAGAAGATCATACAGTTAAACTTCCTTTTACTTTCTCTTCACTTATGCTGGAACTAAGCTCTCTCTAAAGTAATCCTTCTCTGCACAGGAGCCAAACCAAAAGAGAGAGAAAGCGGGGAGGAAAAAAAAAAAAGCATTTCCTCAACAATATACATTACACTTTTATTTTATTTCAGGTACTATTTTGAGAAGTACATTTCATTTTTTCTTTCCATTGAAACAGGTAATAAACCCATGAAAAAAATCTATCTTCTTACAACTTGCATGCCCTATTTAGCATGATGTTTTCTTTTTTTTTTTAATGTTTTTTTTAATTTATTTATTCATGAGAGAGAGGCAGAGGCAGAGGGAGAAGCAGGCTCCCTTCCTAGAAGGGAGCCCGATGCGGGACTCGATCCCAGGACCCTGGGATCATGACCTGAGCCGAAGGCAGACGCTTAACCATCTGAGCCACCCAGGTGCCCTCATAATGTTTTCTTTAATAATGCTTGTTGTCACATAAACTACCTAACTCAATGCTGACGAAATTTCTACTACATAGATATTACCCTCCTTACTTACAGATGCAGAATGTGAGTCTCCAAGAAATTTAGTGATTTGCTAAAAACCACAGTGCCTCAGTGCAGGAAAAGATAGTATCCAATCTAGCGCATCCTTATTTCTTATTCTTAGTTTAAATCAACATTTCCTAATGTATTGGCACTTACATTATTATTAGTGATTTTGCTGTAAGAAATATATCGTGTTGGTCTTACTATAACAATTCTATTCTTGAAAGATTTCCTTCCTTTGGTCTGCCCACCGTTTCAGGGAGTCAGACTAGGAAAGCTTATCAACCTTTTTATCTAAGCAAAAATAAAAAGTTCCCCTGCCATTTCGGCCATGCATCTGATCTTGCCCCATTTCCTTGTCTTGTCTCGGTGTTTTCATAACGGGATGGCCACTTTCTCCTAGAATCCCATTGTTTCCACTCCACTAGGCAGTTTTGACTTGGAAGTCACAATCCCATCCAGAAATAAGTCTTTTCTTCCTCTGCTCAGACATCCTTAGCGAGGCAAGAAAAAACATTGTCAGAATCTTTGCTTTGAGCTGGATCATAAAGTTTAGCTCACTATTCTCGCTGTAAAAAGAAATCTGGTGCATGTAAGCAACATCCATTTCTCTGAATAAAATTACCTCTGTTCCTTAACCTTTTCTTTTGTATCCAAGAACTTCTCACAGAAAGTCTGCCCTTAGGATGTCTTTCCTGAGTGCCGGAGTCCAGGGTTCAATCAGGGAAGCAGAACTACTGGAAGTATCATGGAAGAAGGGGTTATTCTAGGAATGAGGCTGGGGCAGTTGGAGGACTAGCCAGCCCCGAAGCAGGCATATCCACTTGCTGGAGTGGGTCTACTCTACAGAGGAGAGTAACAGATAGATCTGAGGGGATTGGGGTAGAATAAGGACAAGCTGGAACCTACCAACATATTTGCATCTGTTCTCACTGCCTCTCCAGATTGCACTTTAGAGAGGAAAATCTGCCTTCTTACTTTAACCTTCCAACTTTTCCCTTTTAGCCAATGGTCGGTTTTCCCTTTTAGCCAACTCAAAACCAGAACAGGGAAATGGATTCTGGGAAGTATAATTCCAGTTTAGCCAAGTGGACATGGTACAAAGCCACCATACTGGGATGCATCTTCAGAATATGGAGTTCTACACTCTCTCTTCTATCAATTCTGGTTCTTTGGCATGTATTTTCAATTAATTTTATATTATAATTCTGATTTTATTATGTTACACATTTAAATCTTCAACACTTGCGTAATTTTCTAAATCATGAAGGGAAGTGTTCTGCCTGTCTAATTTAAAATAGACGTTGAACCATATACCAAATGTCCACTTGAATCTGTCTCTTTTGATTACTCTGTTTTCTTTGGTACTTTATTTATCAATTCCTGGGACAATACCATACTGTTCTACTCACTGCATCTCTGTAACACATTTTAAAATCTCCTGAGGGAATATCTTCCCTCAACATTTGAATTATACTTTTTCTTTGTGGCTGTCGTCATCCAGTTCCTCTTCCATATGCATTTCAGAATCATTTTATCTTTATTCACCCCTCACAAGTGTTCTATTATTTTTTTAATTTTATCAGAATTACATTCTTTTAGATTAACTGTGAAAAATTTATCTCTTGAAAATATAGAATGTTTGGAATCAAAAAACCTGCATAGATTGATCTGGCATAATTTTTAAGGTTATTACTAGATTACTAGATTTCTGGAGGTGACAGTTTTTGCTACTATGATGAATCTCCTGTTTCTAATTTATTTTCTAACCAATTATTATTTTTAGAATATTAAAATTAAAATTTAGCATTAATAAAATTGAATTTTAGAATAATAAAAGTTAATATAAAATTAAAATCTATATATTAAAATATATTAGAATATTAAAATATTAAAATAGAATATTAAAACTGACTGGGTGGCTCAGTCATTTAAGCATCTGCCTTCGGCTCAGGTCATGATCCCAAGGTCCTGGGATCGAGCCCCGCGTTGGGCTCCCTGCTCTTTGGGAGCCTGCTTCTCCCTCTCCTGCTCCCCCTGCTTGTGCATCTGATCTTGCCCCATTTCCTTGTCTTGTCTCTAATAAATAAATAAATTCTTTTTAAAAATAAATAAATAAATAAAATTGAATTTGGCTAACTCCTTGAACTCTTATTTTTCTAATGGTTTTTCAGATGATTCCTTAAATGTAAAATCACAGCATTTTCAAAAATGTAATTTTATGTATTATGTTTTAATACTTCAAATTTACTTTTCTTATTCTATTGCTCTGGCAAGGACACCCAGAACAACAAAAACTAATGGCTGCAAGAATGGCCATTCTTTTACTCAAATAGGAATGATTCTATTATTTTACCACTAAGTGAACTGTTATTTCCTGAAACATGCCCTTTATCACTTAAGAAATGCTTCTTCTTTATGTTTACAGAGTTTTTGTTTTTATTTTAATCAGAAATGAGTGGTGAGTTTTATCAAAGGTTTTTTTTTTCCAGTATCTATGAAAATAATCATGTGATTTCTGTCTCTGTACTCCCCAATATGTTATATTAATAAAATACCTTAATATGCATATTTACTGCATTCCCTCAACAAGACCTATTTAATCACATTTTCTTCATATATTGTTAAATTAGATTTGTTAATATTTTATTCATAGTTTCTCCACCTTATATTCACAAGTGACATTGGCGAATAGTTTTCAGGTTTGTTTTTCTCTCTGTTGTGTTTTTGTTTTGTAGTTATTCTAGACTCGTCAAATGAATTGGAAAGCTGTCCAATTTATGTTTTTTCTCTTCCCATGATTTCCTGCTGTGGATTCCTGGGCATCAAATTCATTGTTTTTTGAATTTTCAGTATCTAAAAAAAAAGTTTCTTTTTTCTTCTTCTTCTTTTTCTTCTTCTTCTTCTTCTTCTTCTTCTTCTTCTTCTTCTTCTTCCTTTTTCTAATGGGGAGGATTTTTCCCTGTCCTTATTTTAGATAATCATTTCCTGCTAGTTTCTCATGAGGGCTTTATTATTTGGCCAAGATCACAATCACCCCATTGTGATAATCCATGATTAGAAAGTACATATACTCTATTGCCCCATAGCCATTTTTAAGTTTATTCAACTAACACTGCTGAGTGTGTAAGGAGTATCATAATGGAATTTAAGGTATGGGAGATAAATTATTTTAAGATAGACTTGAAAGACGTCATCTGGCCTTTAGAGACTTGTGTTTGGAAAAATGACATGCACTCCTGAAGTAATTTAATGAAAGTACAAATAAATGTATTCATAATATTTCATGATAAAGCATAAAATGAGTATGGAAATGCAGAGAGGATGTGCCCAAGTGATGAGTTACAAAAGTTAAGAGGAATTAGTCAGAAAACACTTAAGAGGAGAGGTAAGTTCTGAGCTGAATATTGAATTAGGTGGTACACATGAAGTGGGAGCTCTGAGATAATATTCTGAATAGTATGCGAAAAGGCAGGAAAACAATAATAAGCAAATCTGTGGGCAGATGATAATATATGTTAGTTTACCTGAAGCTAAAGGAAGCATTTTAGAAAGCTTAATAAATGAACCCAGAAAGCATGTTACGGCAATCCTGTGGTGGATCCAGCAGTCTAGGTCAGACCCTGACTGCACCAGGAGGTGAGTGGTACTTTCAGATTGTCTCCTAATGTTCCACTGGGCTTTGTTCAGGTCCAGCAAGAAGTAAGCTGACTATGGCATACCTGCAAAAGTTGGTTTATTTAATTTTTTTTAAGATTTTATTTATTTATTTCAGACAGAGAGAGTGAGAAAGAGAGAAAGCAGGAGCGGAGCAGGGCCGGGGGAGAAGCAGACTCCCCACTGAGCAGGGAGCCCATTGCCGGGCTCCATCCCAGGACCCTGGGATCATGACCTGAGAAGGCAGACATTTAACCAACTGAGCCACCCAGGTGCCCCAAAACTTGGTTTAAATGTGACCTTGAGTTGACATATATTATCATAATGAATATGTACAAATAGATGCACATTTCGCACACATGTTCTGTCTCTGGAATAGTCTTCCACTATCTTATTGTATGAGTGGCGGAACAATTGACCTTAACAAGTATGACTTAAGTGTTATCATACATAAATGAAACAATGTCTGGATATAAACTGGTGTCATGAAAGGTATGAGGCTCTCCTCAGTATAAGGAATAAAACTGTATCTGATATCATTTTGCCACTTTGTGACCCCATACTTATGTCAGACCATATGGGATGGTAGTTATTGAGAAAGGAAAGAAAAACTCTAACTGATATTCTCATGTCATTTTTGTGATTCCGTACTTATGCCAAACCATGAGAAGCATGAGGGGGACAATGGTACGCCAGTTGAATTCTCAGAGAAATCCTCTGTCTCAAAGAAAAAAAAAATCTGATAGTAATTATTAACTCTGGTACTTCAAAAACTTTAAAGAGTTACTGCACAAATGTGGCCTGCTTCGCAAAGTTACATGGTACCAGTAGCCCGCGTACTTTTGACAACCATAAATTATCACAAAACTGCACACAGATGAATCTGCTCTCAGCTTTCCATCGACCAAAAAGGGCTTTCTACGTATTGAGGAGTGTCCTAAAAAATAAGTTACCTCTGCCACACAGGAAGCTGTCATGTCCCCTTTCAATTAAAGAAAGACCAGATGAGGGAGTAGTGTAGATCCGAATCTGAATCCTGATCGTCCCCGTATCCTCTTCTGACCTTGGGTGATTATTATGAACAATGTATGCTAAGTATACATAGCACTGTGTTGGAGCATAAGAGCTTCATGAATGGTAAATCTTTTATTTTCTTCCTCATTATGAAGGGAACCATTTAAAGAGCATTCGCTGGATGCCAGGCACTGATCCAAGCACTTTACAGGCGTGTCCTTATTTAACCGTCACAACAGCCTGATGGAATCAGTGACTATTAATACCCCAACTTGATGAATGGGAATTTGCCTGAGGAAACCCAGTTAATAAGGGGAGGAGCTAGGATCAAAACTGATGCCATCTGGTTCTATCATCACCCCTGCCTCACTGCGCTTTCTTGGTACCATGCAGAAACTGCCTCTGATCTTTTAATTTTGATCATATCATATCTGCTTAGCACATAGCAGAGTGAAGGTACCAGGTCCACCTCTGGCAAAGTCCAACTGTCATTAATTCTGATGTTCAGGTACACAGGCAAGGTCTGCAGACTGTTAGAATACTGGCCGGTGCTTTATGAAGCATCTCACTTTATTCCACGTATGGAAAACAATTTGATTTGCTAAGCATTAAAGGGAAAGTTGCTACTAAGAATATTTTCAAGGTACTGTGTTCAGTGTGGTGCTTTATAGACGTAAACTCTAACAGTAAGTCATTGCATTGTACATACTATCAGTTAGCATTACTTCTTAAGTTTCCCTCATGGTTAAAGCCAAGACTATGAAAGTTATGAAGTATGACTCCCATCTTAAATGATAGGAGAGAAAGGAGAAATAGAAGATGGACTGCTTATGAGTAGAAAGAAACAAGCAATTTCTTAATAGAGAAGTGAATCTTTTGGAAGGAAGCTCATCCATCCCATCACAGACATTTCAATCTAGGCTCAGGAGAATGAGGTTTTCTGAGTTAGTTCATTCCTAGCATTTTTTAGGCAAGGACAATAAAACATGCAGAGGCTTCTAATATCAAGAAGTGATCCTAGACTGAACTGTATTTTTCTTACTCTGTGCTCATGGAGTGGGGAAATGGAAGCCATCTTCAGTGGTCATGGAGAATATTCCTCAGTGGGCATTTCTAGTGATACTTAGTGACCCTTTCTTATTTACTCTGTGTCAGATCCTTTACTTGTACCTGGGGGTCAAAGATGAATAAAACCTGGCTGTCCTCTAGCAGCTAAGAGTCTAGTTGTGGACACAACGATTACAAGATAAGTGTGTGGCCACATGATCAATGTGTTAGTAGAAGCATGTCCAGAATATACTGAAAAGCCTAAGGAGGAAGGGTCCAGTTTCCTTGGGCAGAGTTGTTAAAGCTTAGGAGCTTGATAAGCGAGATAAGCTGCAGAGTGGGCAAATCAGCTTGAATAAAAGAACTGTGCCGGGACACCTGGATGGCTCAATCGGTTAAGCGTCTGCCTTGGGCTCAGGTCATGATCCCAGGGTCCTAGGATCGAGCCCCATGTCGGGCTCCCTGCCCAGCGGGGAGCCTGCTTCTCCCGCTGCCCCTCCCCACACCCATGCTCGCATTTTCTCTCTTTCAAACAAATAAAATCTTAAAAAAAAAAAAAAAACTAGAAAATAAATAAAGGAACGATGTTTCCAGCATAGTTGTTCGTAAGAAACGTGGGCCTCTCTCAGCCCCTCAAGCTTCTGTTCTCTTTATGCCTGGGTCTATGTATTTTATATTACCACATTTACAAGATTCCTTTTACAAATTCTTTTAAATGTGTCAGAATTTTCCCACTTAATGAAATAATGGAAATTTAAAATATTTTTTTGAAGTTTTTACCCTCCTTTGATTTGCTCATAATAGCAGAAATTGAATTACAAACCATAAATAATACAAATCATGATTTTTAAAGGTGAAACATGGAGATCAAGTCGGGCATCCGGGGAGTTATCTGTAAACGTCACGTGAACTGTTTTAATGTGAGTTCTGGCCATGTTGATGCTCCAACATAAATCTCAGAAAAGGAAAATAAAAATAAAAGCAGTTAGTGGTCTTGGCCTACCTTTTACCTCTAATCCTTCACCTGCCTGATACATTGTAGGAAAGGAGAGTAGAAATAGCATTGAGCACTAAGGACTTGGTTATCATTGGGAGCTATGTTGAGTGTGAATGCAATTTTACTCAATTAAGCCTTAAACAACCGATGTAGGCAAATGTGGTCCGTGCACTAGAGACCCTTATTATATCTAATATAAAATAGTTAATTGCTTCCAAATGAATCTCAAATCAGACAGAGAAATGTCTAGTCTGACTAATAGTAAAATAAAAGTAGGCAGTGGGCACTGTTGTGTTTTTGCTTGACTCTGTGGATTCTCGAGAATATTCGTTTACTTAATAGGCAAAATTAAGGCACATGTCCTCCAGGGATGGCCACTCTTGGGACACGTGGACAGAAATGCAATTTTCTCTGTAATTTCTTCGATGGATTTAGTAAAGATCTCTATTAGTCCATATGATAACAGTGTTTCTGGGCAGTGTTGCTTACTGAATTTTGGCGTAAATATATTAAACACATTCAAATATAAAACTTTACTATCAAAATAATCTGAAAATCTTTCTCTTTATTATATTGTGAAGTTATCATTTGAGCTATAGATATAGTCTCATGTGATTTTTCTCTTAAAATTGTTACGATCAAGGGAATACCCTAAAGATTAACTTTATTAGAAGAAAACCATTACAACTGCTTATAAATAGGGAAACAAAAAATCCTGGTGTATTTTGGAGCTTTTATTTTGTCCAAAAAAAAAAAAAAAGGAACTTAAATTGCCATAGAAGTCACAGAATGCCAAAAGGAAATCCTACCAACAAATTCACAATTTATTGGTAAGCTCGTCATTGTGAGTTATGTTTACTAAATCTCAAGAGCATTACAGTGGAAAAGAAGATAAAGACGTAAATAAGTCTAGATTGTGGTATTAAACTAGATCCTGTCAACATAAATTGATAGAGGAAAAAATAAGTATTTTTTCATCTACAATTATGTTTGAAAATTTGATTGCTAATGGATTTCTTTATTCCTATTAAGGTCAGATGGGCATTGTTTGTGAGAAATCTGAAATCCCTTATAGCCTTTTCCAACAAGTTTTATAGCATCTATTCATGTTAGACATTTTGCCATTTCAAATGTTTCTCCCTTCTGTTTTTTTTTGTTTTTTCTTTTCCATAAGAGCAACGCGGTACATTTTATCAATTTTGCACTTGTTTTCAAAACCCTCCTTTATTTTACTGGAGAGCATGCAATTAACCCACTTCTCCCTATTGAGAAGCATCTTTATAATAACAGCTTTCCTGGCAGAGCTTTTGTTAGGCAGATTTTAAAATCAAGAGCCCATAAAGGTTGGAAAAATTCCAGTCATATTAAAGTTCAGCAAATCTCTTTCAAGGTCATATCCCTTAAAGTTATAGAGGTTTTGTTCCTGTAAAAAGATTGCCAAGTCATTTTCCACATTAAAAAAAGAGAAGAAGACAAACAGTGTTACCTGTTTTACCAAATGTTGAGAGAAAAGCTGAGGTTTTACTTCTGTCAATGAATTGACAAGGAAGAGATTTTCTGCTCCCTTTGCCACTTTGAAGCTTGGTTGTAGGAAGGGCGAGACTCTGTAAACTGCCCTACAGACTCATTCATGCAGCCGGGGCCGGCCAGCGATCCAGCTGCATCCAAGAGCTTAATAGTCAAAGGGCATGGTAATTCCCTCCATCTGCCTTTTCTTTCTTCTAAGGCAAAATCTTCACCTGGTGTTTTTGATTCATGTGTTCTAATTATGATGGCTGCCATCAGCAGCCCTGTGGGGGACACCACAGACTCGCTGAGCCCACAGAGCAGACTGAAGCTTGTTAAGAGACCATGTCAGCCTGATTTTAGGGCCCATTTTGCAGCTCTCCACAGGCCTATCTAAAAGCATCAGGAGTCTCAGTCTTGCAGGACAAGTGCATTGTCTTTCTAAATGTCTCTTCCTGATAAGCAAATCCAAATATGGTTCATTCACTGTGGCTTTGAAGGCACAGTGGGGAACTTGGCTTGCATGGTGGATACAACAAAATGCTTAATATTATCACTTGGTATAGAGCTAAAGAACTCAATTTCCAATTCCAAGATAAAAACCTTTGCTCCCCAGCTATGATCAAGAGTTTGAAATTTAAATCAGGAGTCTTGAAAGCTATTCTAACTCTCGAAAGGGCTGGCTTTCCCATACATACAAAGAAGAAAATGCTGTGCTTGCATTAGGATCTGAATCAGGAAAAAGCTCACATCATTTTAGAAAATGTAATACTTGCCTCTTTCAATTGAAATGCTATTGAGTATTTTCAGTGTTTTCAGTTCATTTGTTTTATTGTATTTCCCATTATTTAGATTATGATTAGGGCTGGTCCCATAGTCCTTTTTTATTACTTTATATACCTCCTATTGTTTTAGTATTTCCACATTAATAATACCTGGCCACATCCAAAAACATTTTGATTTATTTCAATGTAAGTACAAAAGCAGCATCAGAAAATAAACTTAGCAACATCCTCAGCACCACACAGACCCCTTGTCCACATATATTACATGTCTTGAGTCAATACTTTTAGTTACTCTCAAAATAAATGCCAAAATGAGAGTTTCTTTATGTATGTGGTACTTTGAAGAATGTTCTAGTTCTGTTTAGGTCAGGTTGGATAAAGGAAATTTAGTTCAAATGAAACCTAAAATCATCCCCAGTGATTTGTTAAGTGGTGGTTCAAGGTACTTCAGGACTTCTCATTGGCTGTCATTCTTATCCCCACTCCAACTCCTGACTTCATTAGTCCAAGGATTCAAAGAAGAAACTCACCAGCTTGCAAGGTAATTTGGGTTGGCAACCCATCCTATATAGTTAACATCTAAATTAACAATAGCGACAATGACTTGAAATTCCTTACATTATTGGTTATTCTGGTACTTTATTTTGGGTAAGAGTCATTACTACCCTTGCATGCTTGCTATTGGTTCTTTGTCTCTGCTTTTTTTCTTTTTTTCTTTTTAAGATTTATTTATTTGAGAGAGAGAGAACATGTGCATGTGTCTGCGTGAGTGGGGGGAGGGGCAGAGGGAGAGAATCCCAAGCAGACTCCCCGCTGAGCATGGAGCCTACACAGGGCTCCATCCCACAACCCTTGAGATCATGACCTGAGCTAGTTGGACGCTTAACCAACTGAGCCACCCCGGTGCCCCTATTTCTTTGTCTTTGAATGCTCACTTTGGCCTAAATGAACAGTTGTGTGATGTGTTGCATCCAACCATCTCTCTTCCAGGATGACTGATGCCATTTGCTGAGCTACTGAGCCATTACCAAGTGCTTGATGCAACAGGGTCATATCAATGGTAAAAGCAGATGTTTCCTCAACCAATAGATAACTCAAAAGAAAAATAATGCATAAATACATGCGTACACACACACTTCACTTCCAAATTGAAAAATTCTCAACGATTTCACCCCTAAATATTTCTCAAAACCACTTCCTTTCTCTTCTCCACCATCACTACTGTATTTCAGGTATTCCTCATTTCTGGCCTTAATGCTGGTAGCATCACCCAATGGATCTGTCTGCTCTTAGTTTTCCCCTTTAGACTCACCTTCCAAACAGATACCAGATCAAAGGGAATAAAATGCAAACCTACCATGTTCCTTCCTGTTTGGAATCCTTTGGTGACCACTACCTGGCCCCTGTCTACCTTTCCAGTCTCAGCTCTCCCTGTCCACCTGCCACTACCACACATACCTTACACTCCAGTAACCCCAGTGAAGCTGGTTTGAGGCATATTAATTTTCTCTGCTTTCTAGTTATTTTACATTAGTTTTATCAGTGTTCGCTTGTTCCCAGTAATAAAAGTTATGTTTGATTGTCACTGTTTAGATAGCTTGTATTCATACAATATTGTATTAACGTTCATTCATTCACCAAAACATCACTGAGCACCTATTACGTAAGGTATTATGTACAGGCACTGCACTGAGCCTTAGGTATTCAAAGACAGAAGCGTATCATCAAAGAGCCCAGTGACAGATTTCTAGGCAGGTAATTATAACAGATGGGATATATGCAGTGATGGGTATGTGTACAGGGAAGTCGTTAAGAGAGGACCTCATGGGAGTCTGAAGTCTTGAAGAATGGAGGAGAGAAGGTATGTGGGAATAACTTTGTAAAAGCTAAGATTCTCAATGAATAGAAGTTAGCCAGATAGTGACCATTTGTTGTCAGGCACTCAGAACAGAGGAAAATGTGAGAAGACTGTCAAGGTAATAAACAGCATGGCATGGGGCACCTGGGTAGCTCAGTCGGTTAAGCGTCTGCCTTCCGCTCAGGTTGTGATCCCGGGGTCCCGGGATCAAGCCCCGCGTCAGGCTCCCTGCTCAGCGGGGAGTCTGCTTCTCCCTCTGCCTCTGTGATTTCTTTTGCTCTCAAGTACATAAATAAAAAAAAATTTTTTTTTTAAAAAAAGGGATAAATACCTCAGGAAAGGCACAGAGGAAAATTAGTGGTGTTCAGTGGAAGAATGGTTACTTTCAGCTGGGGGTTCAGCTGGAATAATGGAGGAGATAGTATTAAGGAGACCCTTGAAGCTTATATGGGACTTAGGTATGTGGAGATTGGCCTGAAGAGCTTCTGGGTAGCGGGAACCACACTGATGGGTGTTGTAATAGGTTAGAACAAAGGAAATGAACCCCTGCACTAGAAAAGTGGGATGACATGAGTAAATCAACAGGATTACTAATTACTTGAGCATGAGGGGCAAGGGAGAGGGTCAGATACGATGCAACGTGGACACACGATAGGAGCGAGTCCGTAAGTCACGGACACGACCAGTTTGGAAGCCACCTAGACCAATGACGCTGGGTGTAAACTGACAACCACAACTGTGATATTTATCCTCCATTCTAAAAGGCCCTATTCCGGAACCACTCCAGCTGGTCTTACTCAAAGATATTAATCCACTCTTCAATCTTTTACTTTTGAGTGTCGCTGACACAGTGTTACATTAGCTTCAGGTGTGCTGCATAGTGATTCGAGAAGTTTATACATGACGCTGCGCTCACTGCAAGTGTAGCTAATATCTGTCACCGTGCAACACTATGACAATCCCATTGACTATATTCCCTCTGCTGTGCCTTCTATTCTGGGACTTACTCATTCCGTAACTGGAAGCCTGTATCTGCCCCTCCCCTTCACCCAGTTTGCCCATCCCTCTCCCCACTCTTAAGGAACTGTGCCATCCTGGAAGGGCAAGTCCGGAGACTGCCTTTCGTATTTCTGTTAAATGATTGTCAGAAGTTACGCTGCTTTCGTTTGGGGGTTTCATGTATTTGAGATGATGGTGGACGGGGGGGCGTTCCACAGCCCAGTTCTCCATCCTGGGCAGAGTAGGATGCACTGCCCCGCCTGCAGCCGTCTTGCTGTGTGAGCCAGAGTGTGGGCCCTCCCCCTCCAGGCCCCATAGTGCCCAGTCCCGCAGGCTTTTACTGTCTCCAAATATGTTCCCGCCCCTTTTCTTTGTAAGTCTGTTTTTATCTTTTTTCCCTCTTTTTTTCCTGCTCCCTTCCTCCCAATCCTAAAAGAATTCTATGAAGCTTACCTTGCTACTGATGATGTGACCCCATTCCTCACCATGGTCAACATCCCTTTCAAAGTGTTGAACTGCGGGAAGGAAAAGAGTACCCAGCCGCATAATGGCAAAAGGGGCACCCCAGGAGAACAGAGAAGGGGTCTTGGACTCCTTGCCCTTTGATCCAAGCTGACCCACCTTCTACTTCCTCTCCTTTTCCCTCTGGTTGCTTTTGATTTCTGATTTAGTACGATAGACTCTATGGGCCCGGCTAATTCAGTCCTTCAGTAAAACATACGTATGTGTATATATGTGTGTATGTGTATATAAACGGATGTATTTATCTCTGATGCTCTCTGCCTGTGTTCCCCCCATCACAGTATATCCAACAAATTGTAACCTTGCATTTAGTTCATGGGCATGCACAAGTAAAATTTGCAGAGGTAACTGGGAACAAGAAAAAAGACACACTGTATCTGAAGTGTCTGAATATGTGTTTTCAACTCATCGCCATAGGCTTATGCAGTGATCATTTATTTTTAATGAAGTAGCACTAGGAAGAGCTGGGATGCCAGTGAGTATTCTGTTATTGCCATACATCATACTGTGATGTGGGGGCTTCTCTCTGGCACAATCATAGGGTCGCCTTGATGCTATTTTGGTAACAGGCAGAACTACGAGGCATTAGCCCTACCTATGTTCTGTGACTATGAGGGTAAATCGGGAACCAGCTGTCTCTATGTATGTTCTCTGGGAGACTTTTATGGTTCACCTAGGAAATAGGAGAAGTAGATGATAGGATCTACATTTTTCGGCAATTCTCACTGTTCCATCCTTGACCACGATTTTCTCTTTCTTTCCCAGTTTCTTTCCTCTCTTGAAAGAAATATGTTAATGCATATATTAAAATAGGAGTGTGTATACAGTATATTTTTTCGTTTATTTTGACTCTTAGGTATCAGAATTATAGAATTTAGGAGCTGATAGTACAAGAGCTAATTCTTTAACCAATCCTTCATTACATCAATGAGGAGACTGAGGCCCAGCCAAGCGAGCCAGCTTGAGTCATACCACAGCTGAGGCTGAGTTGGAATCCAATTCTCCTGACTTCATATTGGCTTCTCCCAGCACAGCTGGGGTAGGGTCACACAGTGATTGGGAAAAGACTCTTCTGGGCTTGCAGGAAAAAAACCCTACATAAACATTTACCTTCTCTTCTGAATTCTGAATGTTTTAAGGTGCATTCCTTCTCACAAGTAGAAATCCATTCAGGCTGATGTAATTCTGTTGTTCCACATTCTGGTTCCCAAGTAATTGTTTTTATTATTATTATGTGGACTTTCATTTCCCTTCTTTATAGATTTGGGTTAGTGTATATTACGTTGCCTTGTTGGGCTGTCATTATACATCAAGACTGGCATGAATCCAGAGGCAACAAATTAGAAATATTGACTTTTCTGCTGGGCTATAAAAACAATGGTGTGTGAGTTAACAAATGTAGTTTTAATTTTATGAGAAATGTAACAGTGCCTGCCAGGGAGATCCCTGCAAATACAAGAAAAGAAAACCTTTCTAAATAGGAAGAACCGGAGGAAGAAGCTATGATGCATAAAGAAAGGTCAGCCTGAGTCTTTTCACGGGAGTAACCCGCTAAAACAAAATTTAGAAAGCCACTTATGCACTATTTGCCATAGAATATATGTAAGTTATATGGAGTAGAGTGGAATAGAATATGTATAAAAATTGGAAGCCTCTCTCTTCCCAATAGCAAATCCACCATGCTCAGGAGCAATAATTCCTCAAGAGAGATAGTGTAAGTGCATTCCTGGTTTCTCAGCTTTTGAGCAGCAGCAATTAGATAATCTTGAAACCAGTGGCTATAATCCTCAAGGTTGGATCTGATTAATCAAGCGAGTGATAGCCTGCTGATTCTAAAACAAAAAGCTAAATAAATACATGTTGCCGTTTTCAGCAATAAAGTAATAAGCAGTTTGCAGTAAATGTGATTGGCATAAAACAATGTAGAAAATAATGCCAAATACATTCAGGAAACAGCTATTGCTGTCAAATTTACAAAATAGGATGTTGCTTCCGCAAATGTATCTACAATTTAAAGCTATTGAAAGAGGTGGACAGTTATGCTAACAAATTATTCATGCCATATTTAAATTGTGTACCTAACTCCTCAATAGCATATTTATTTAATCAAAGCATGATCATTTCTGACAATTACTTTTATAAACTTTCGTAAAATATACCAGAAAATATCCACAGACATGTATTACCTAAGTCACGTAAGCTATAAGAAAGCTGACACAGCTATTCAAAACAGCAAAGGAATGGGAAGAGTCTAGCACATTAAGACCCTGCCAAATGCTTCCTTAGCTAGTAAATGCCTGGGATAATAATAGATGAGTACAAAGGAAAGCATGGGGAGGTTATTAAATTATACTACTAGGATGTAAGTCTCTAACATGGCATGCTTTGACTGTGTCTATAGATTTTCCAGAAGAATCACAGCACAATGTGCTTTATTTGGGTGAACAAGTCAGCAGCAGTGTGTCTGTTAGGAGTTGCAAATTCAAAAGCCTCAGAGCGAGGCAGATAATGCCAAGCAGTAGTGTGGTCTGTGGAGACAGGCAAACTGGAAAGCACTTGCCCAGCATAGAGGCAGCTGATGGAGCCGGTTATCGTTCTGCTAGAATGTAAGCCCGGATTGCAAGATCTTCTGATACTTCAAGAAGAGCTACAAATTAAGATTTTTCCTGTGAAAGTGTACGTAGTTATTAAAAACAACAACAATTATAGCAGTATGGACTAGATTCAGATGGGAGCCACCTGTTTGGCAACTCAGGGTCCTATAACGATATAACCAGGATATCTTTATATTCTACGTAGACGGTACCATGATCATTCGTTGAACAACTTATGACCAAAACCACTCTGGAAACAATCATACTAACAACACCAGCCCAACCAGAGTATGGGTTGGGCTTTGAGGAAATATGAAATTTCTGTGAACGAGAATAACTTAGCTATAGTATGGTGTAGAAGGAGAAATTCAAGTGACCGTCGCTGATCCTTGCCCCTCACTTCCTTTTCTGTAAAATGGAAATAATAGCAATATCTACCTCTTCAGATTGTTGTAAAGACTGTATGAGTTATTTATACAAAGCACTTAGAACACTACCTAGCATATAGTAGGTTCTCAATAAGTGTTACCTTTTGTTGCTTTTATCATTATGAATAAAATGTGAGCGTGCTCCTTGAATGTTAACGGCAAGATGCCATATCCAGAATGTGGCAACTCAGTGTCACAATACTTAAAAAAAAAAAAAAAACCTCTTAAATATAACCTCTGCCAAAAAGAAAATAACAGCAAGATATCTAGGAATTGTGTTATGGTGAGTTGGGAAGCAGCTGAGAGGGGAGAAGAAATAGTTCAAGGTTACAATGAAGCACGGTTTCCAATAGTGCTCTTTTGGACAACGAGGTAATTATAGTAGACTGGCTGGCTGGGCATGCCATCATTAGCAGTCATTAAGTAATATGTATGTGTATGTCTGGGAGGGAGTGTTCTCAACTTTTTGGTGGGCTTTTGTGAAAAAATCTTTTTTTACGATTTTTGTTTGTTTGTTTTGTTTTCTCTAAGACCCTTTACAAGACTGAGAGAGATAAACAGCGACAGGTTTTGCAAAGCCCAGAAAGTCTGCAGACGCGCGCAAGAAGAAAAGTACTATTGCCTGCATTTATTTTCCAGCCTTGCTTCGTGGAGTTAGCCTTGGATACTGTTCTCAGGCATTGGTCTAAAAACTAGAGATACCCTCCAGATCATTGTTCCAGGTGGATGGGGACGGGGGGTGTATAGGAGATCAAAAGAGACTTTTATTAAAATTCACAACTTGTAAGCATTCATATAAATCAGGGGTCTGCAGACGGCACACGGCCAAGTGGCTGACCCATGGTCTGTTTTTGAACGCCTGGTTTTACATTTTTTAAAGGGGGGGAGAAAAAGAATATACAGCAGTGAACGTCTATGACCCAGAAAGCCTAAAATATTTGCTATATGTCCCTTTGTCATTTTCATTTACTATTACAAAGGAAGAGTAGCATCGGTTTTCTCTATAACATGATACAATAGAGACTAGTCACCATTCATATTTGGACTTTGTCCTTGTTCATCCATTATTTCTTTTTAACCAGGAGGCAGAAAAATGCCCAGATTTTTTTTTAATATAATGTCTATTGTACCTCGTTGCCTTAAAGAAAATTTAGTTTAGTTAGCCAAGTGACTTTAGTTTTGATAGTATGTACATGCTGACTTACCACCAGGATGGCCTGTTCTTGCGTGGTTGTAAAATTATGGCACAAATACTTTTCATTGATCGCGATTTAACAGCCAATCAAGGCATAGCTTCATCCCCACGATTTCACTGTGCCCTTACAATTGAGAAGAATAGCGGCTATAATGGGTATTATTATGGCCATTGGGTTCCTTCCAGATGAACTCTGAGACAGTGCTGAAGCTGGACAAGTTATATAAATGTCTGCAGCCAGGACGTTACGGAAAGAATTATATAACCTCACAGGATATAAAGATTTTGCCATAACTTTGCACTCCCTGGAATCTCCTCTAGCCCATAAAATCTGTTGTGTCCACAGAAGACTCTTTGTAACACAATACTTCTTATCATGATCACAGTTTTCGGAGCCAAGAAATAGTCTGAGAGGAGAAAAAAAATCTCCTTTTGGATCAGAAGTTGGAAAGGTTTATTTTGAATAACTAGGTCTGAGTTTGAAAGTAAACTTCAAATTTCCCAAGGTCAAAAACTCAAAAATGTTTTACCTTTTGATATTTTTCTTGAGTCTCTGTCTTGATGCATTTTTCCCCTGGTCTCCACATTGTCAGTGAGGTACTCAAACTTAGTTGATTTTTTTTTTTAATCTTACACATTTAATTATCTGTTTATACCTTTGTGAGTCGTCAGATGCTCTAGCTACCTATTTTTATCATTTGAACTCTTAATAGTTCTATTTTTAGAAAATACCAAGATTCCCAAAGATTCAAAAACATGATTTATAAGCTTTAAATTCCATTTTATGCATGAAGGTGTTAAATTAATTAAATAAGGAGGCCATTAGACTGAGGTGATTCTAATACCTCCAACACCCAAGCAGGTAAACCAAAACTTAAGCCTGCAATGCTTCAAGGTTAAGAAATAAAAACCTAAAGACAATCAATCACAAGCAGCCAACTAGGCTTTTCCAAATAAGGCAAACACTTAAGCTACGGCCAATCAAATAATTTCCTTGCTTTCCTTCGGTATCTTCCCTGTGATGAAAGTCTTTCCCCTGGGTCCTATCTGTGGAGCACTAACCACTTATGGTTTGGCGCTGCCCTATTCAAGTCAATTTTTGCTCAAATTCTTAAAAGCTTAAAAGTTTAATATGCCTCAGTTTATCTTTTAACAGGAAAGGATGCTTAATACACAGGAATGTCAGCGAATTTTTAATTCCTTCTGTAATTACTCCATTTTAGAGGGTTTTATTTTTACTTTCCTCATCCACCAATGGATGGTGTTAAATCTGAATCATTTGGATGAGCATATCATTAGAAGAGAGGTTCTTTTTATAACATTGGAGCACAAGGAATTAAGAACGATATATCCTTATTTCATCGTTACGGATATGTGTTAGGAAGAATTCCAAACTGTCAAGTTTCCATCACTAAAACCAGTTATTATATGTACTTGTAAGATATTCCAACTCTCAGACAAATACCAGGTATGGAAGCCATGCTAACTCTGCTGTAGCAAATTATCTACAACACAATCTCCATCAGGTAAAATCCAGCCTCCTACCTCATGGTTACCACATACATCCAAAAAGTTATAAAGCAAGCAAGCACTATGCTGATTCAATCAAGAGTTTATCCAGCCTTCTGTTCCTTCCTCACATTTATATTTCTTTACACTGGAAATTGAGGTTTAGACTAAGGACAAAGAGGTCCTATCAGATTTTGCCTATATGCCTCCCTCCCTCTAGTTAAAGGCACCACCATTAAAAGAAGATAATAACCCTAAAGTGATATTTGACAAATTTTCCTTCAGATGACCTAAATAGTCAGCCCTGGATTAAGTAACTCAACACTCAATTGTTGGTTAAATCCAGTAGGAATTTTATAGCCAGGATCCCAAATTCAAACACCTGCAGCCCAGGCTAGTAATGTAAATTAATAGACAATAAGGTATAGTGAGGTGGGCGATCACAGGGCAGATGGCTACTCCAGCTGATGGCTTTTCTTCTCAAGAGAAGATGAAAATCTGAGTTTTTATGTGAAATTAATTAGGAAACAATACAAAAATTTCAGCAGCGTCAAAATCAAATACTGCAGGGCACCTGGGTGGCTCAGTCGGTTAAGCGTCTGCCTTTGGCTCGGATCATGATCCTAGGGTCCTGGGATCGAGCCCCACATCAGGCTCCCTGCTCAGTGGGGAGTCTACTTTTCTCTCCCTCTGCCTCTCCCCCTGCTTGTGCTCTCTCTCCCCCACTCTCTTTCAAATAAATAAATAAAATTTTTAAAAAATCAAATACAGCTGCAGCCCATCTGCAGCTGGTTGCAGGCTTTGGCATCGATAGCTAAAATCTAAGATCTGCTCTAGCTGCCACTATAGAGGAGGGAGACAGACACACAAATGATAATATAAGGGGAAAATGTGAAGAATATACAAATAGAGGTATGTGGATCATTAAAGCTGACATAGACATGATGAGCAGAGGAAGGGAGGAATTATTTCAAATTCAGTAAGATTTCATGGAGGAAGTGACAGTGGATCTGGGACTTAGTGAATGGACACCATTTTGAGATGCAAATACCGAGAAAAGCAGTTCCAGGGAGGTTGAAACAAATAGAGGAAAGGCAGATCCATGGAGAGTGTTCAACAGCTTAAAACGATTTGAACTGCACTTTGGGGTAAGAGAAGGATTTGTGTTCCTCCCTTATGGTCCCATATACCACCATCCAGCCTCCTATGCATCCTCAAAAAACATGTTTCTGTCTAATTATGCTGCCATCGTGTAGCCTAAATCTGGACCTAGAGTGCCCCTCAGAAAGACTCCCCCTATATTTACTTTCTCCACAGAGTTATCTGTAAATAAAAATCTGATCATATCAACCGCACCCTCCATTAAAACCTTCATTGACTCAGTGGCTTTCCATGGCTATTAAGGTAAAGACCCAAATCCTTTCATCCTTCACAAAAGCCCTTGCTCCCCACCCAACCCCCTGTACTCTTCTTTCAAGTACAGTACAGAGCACACTGGCCATCTTTACCTCCCTGCCATGGAAGCCTCTTGCCACAGATTTTTACTCTACTTTTAGTCCCCTAGCCTGGAAGGCTCCTCTGTAGCCCTCCCCCATACCATTGCCCCCCTCCCCATCACCTTGCCTCCTCTGCCTTCATCTAAATGCCAACTGAAAGGTCATCTCCTCAGGGAAGAGAGTCCTGATTCCCAGAGCAGCTTGAGTTCTGAGGTTCTATTCAGAGGTTCTGTGTTCTCAATGTTCCATTGTTCCTTACAGACAAACACTTTATCCACCAAGCGCTCTCCACTCTGAGAGCTGAGACCATAAATACCTCATTGGGCGTTTATAATCCATTGGAAGTAGACGCTTGGGGGAGTTCTGCTATGGAGTGTGGTGGAGTTGGGGCTGCATTCTGAAGCAATATGGAGTCAGAAGTTTGCATTTTTGCAAATTTTGCATTTTGCACCATCTCACATCTCGTTTCCTTTCTCCAAATTTCACTGATATGTTTACATTGATGTAAAATTATCCACTTAGTTTCTAGCCAGCCCTGGCCCTGTGCTTATCCAGCTCTTCATCTATGGAAGTATAATCTAATCTCTTTACATCTCTTTTTCAGTAACAGTGATTCCCCTAGATTATAACCCAGCCTAAATATCAGATACCCTCTCATTTTCCCAATGTAACCGTTACATACCTGCAGTATTATTTTAGGGAACTCATTCAACTTTTAAAATCTTACTTCTCAATCTGTAAAATAAGAACACTGCGGGTTAAATGAGGTAATGCATGTTCAAAACCTGATATAATGCTGGACCTATTGTTGGGGACCAATAAGGAAGAGTTCACTTTCCCCCTTTTCAGTCCTGCTTTCCAGAACCATAAATTCTTATGCCGAGTCATGAATTGCATGATTCACCGAAGCTCCGGAGAGTTGTGTTTACAGTGATCATGGCAGCCATTTTGTACGTGTTTTGGGACAAAGTGGATCTTAATTCTACCCATCTTTCGTTCCACTTTGCTATCAATCTCTTCTACTTCTGGCTATCCCCACACCCAACTTCACCACCACATAATCAGAGAATCCTTAAATTAGGGCCTCTAGTTCTATGTGCTCATCAAACCCTGTGATTCCTCATCGACTTATTTGTAATTCATTAATTTTTGTGCCAAGTCTTATCTAAGGTCTTTCTCCCCTGCTGGACTCCCTCTTATCCAGCCCTGCCAGACACAGTGTAGGTACTCATCAGTGACTGTTCAGTACTCAGTCATGTCATCACAAATGCCCCTCCTTTATGAAGCCTTCTCTGATTCCCATTCTTTTTCTGAAGATACCCCATCCCAGAAAACTGATGGTTCTTCATTTATAACTCTGTTAAGCCATTTGCTATTTTCTGCCCTGCAATACAGTTATTTGTAAGCACGTCTCTTTCCTCTTACTAGATAAATTGTAAACTCTTGGATAAGAGAGGATGTAAATCCATCACCCTCCCATCACTCTGACTATGTTTCAACATTAGCATATCCTTAATAATAAGTGTGGATAAATGAGCAAACAAAAATTAAAAACAAATAAATTCTTAAAGGTGACAGTTACTTACCTAAGACACGTTGACAATCCTGGGAACACTTTTATGATAATTTTCAGCATAGTATTGTTTTCCTTTCATAATCATCAAAATAGCATTATTGAGAATATTGCTTGATGTCAAATTAGTATGTCCCCACTGGAATGGCAGGTAAGGTTACATGATGTAAAATTGTACGCTGAATTAAAATAATAATCAAGGGTGAAGCAGTAAGTCCCTCTGGCTTCAGTCATGCAGTAGAAGGGTGTTCAGTAACCAGAGGAGAGCTATACCCCAGAATCCCCCAGGGAAAGTGACTCTATGAGACAAGAATGTGTTTGTGGTGAACAGGATACAAAGAGCAGATTTTTCACTTCCTAATGTAAACAGGCTCAATCTAGGTATAGTATTTCCCATGGGGGCTCCCTAAATATTTTAACAAGAGGACGAGCGCATTGAGGACAGAAAATCCACCACTGACTTCCACTGCCTAACCACAGATAAAAAATTGATTACATTTCTGTAGATTTGAGAGGTTTCCAGGTAATGATTTTTTATTTCTAAACTGCAGCAGACCATTGAAATTGTAAGCTGATGTAATGCCCCCTACATTGCAATGAAGGACCATAGCAAAATCAATATGCTATATCTCTTCATTCACAGTTGTTCATGGATTTGAGCATATAGATAATGAAGTTTGTTTATTCAAGTATACACTGCTGTCCCTAAATAATGGGCCTCAAATAGGTTTGTGCTGCCAAATAGTTTGATGACATATGGCATTTTAGATAGGTCATTATATTCCTGATTATGGAGCAGAGCAATATTTAAATAGTAAAGAAAAAAACTGATAGAAGCATTTAGGTTGGAAGGCATGGAGAAGAATATTACTTTCTATAATCAACCTTTAAAAATAAAGCCTCACTGGTGGCCTGAGATGTCTAGCTATATATTTTGTCCTGCATCCACTACAAAGCACATGCTCAGAATATATAAATTTATTTTCCTAAACAGCTAGATGTCTGCCCACATATTCCCTTCAATTCATAAAGAAATTGCATGTGAAAATGGGTTACATGCCAGCAGGCAAGTGAACAGCTCAGAAGCTGAATGTATATTGGTATGAAATTTGAAAACACACGTAGATTGGTTCTAAAACACTTCTCCACAAGCCACGGAATGGAATTCTATTACAATCACATAGTGGATGCGCACAAGGGGGTATATTTGCTTCTCAAGGCTAATGGGCGTTCATCAGCAACAGGATAATATGTCCCATCATCCTTTTCCACTAACAGGGGAAAGGTATTCTAGATGAGATGGGTGAAGAATTGGACAAGGTAGTTTATATTAGCATCTAAGCAATTTCTATTTTAGGAAGGAAAAAAAAAATCCACACCAAAGATTTGACATAAACCAGAGAACTATTCAATCTGAAAGTTACTGTTGATGTGACTGATAAAAACATCTTGACATTTGAGTCTTTTAACTGCCAGTCTATCACATGAGTGGCTCCAATGATTAGTTCACTTGAAGAAGCTAACAAAGAAAGGACTTAAAGAGAGCCATTTTACCATTCAGATGAGTAGGAGACAACGTTAGAAACACAATACATGTACTTAGAGAAAAAGTGAGCATTTATGTGGGGGATTTTGACCATAGGGCATTTATTTAAATTCAAAAAACACCACTACATAGCAGAATGGATTAAATAACATAAATTTATTTTCTTTTTTTTTAAAGATTTTATTTATTTATTTGACGGAGAGAGACACAGTGAGAGAGGGAACACAAGCTGGGAGAGTGGGAGAGGGAGAAGCAGGCTCCTGGCCGAGCAGGGAGCCCGATATGGGGCTCGATTCCAGGACCCTGAGATCATGACCTGAGCCGAAGGCAGACGCTTAATGACTGAGCCACCCAGGTGCCCCAACATAAATTTATTTTCTAAAACATAATGGCTATGGAGCTTTTTGACCACTTATATGCCACTACACAAGTAACATCAAATTGATTTTGAATTATATGGAGTCAGTAGTCCTTAGGTATATATTTCACGATTATCCAGAGTTTAGGTGTCTGTTTAAACAAGTGTCTCTGTTTGTGGCCACTTGCTTTGCTGTGTGTTAGTTAAACCATGCTACTTACAGAGCTGGAAATTCCTGGTTCAACCCCATGGTTGACCAGTTAGCTTCCTGCACTACTACACTGAAGAAAGATCTTATTTTACTAATACAAATTTCAATAATAAAGGTGTGGTAGGTTGAATAACCCCCAATGTTGCCCATATGCTAATCCCAGGAATTTGCAAACGCTACCTTATATGGTAAGGGACTTTGCAGCTGTGATTAAATTAAGAATCTTAAAATGGGGAGGGCGCCTGGGTGGCTCAGTTGGTTAAGCGACTGCCTTCGGCTCAGGTCATGATCCTGGAGTCCCGGGATTGAGTCCCGCATTGGCTCCCTGCTCAGCGGGGAGTCTGCTTCTCCCTCTGACCCTCCCCCCTCTCATGTGCTCTCTCTCTCTCATTCTCTCTCTCAAATAAATAAAATCTTATAAAAAAAAAGAATCTTAAAATGGGGAGATTATCCCAGATTATGCAGGTGGTCCCGATGTAATCAGAAGGGTTCTTATTAAGAAGGAGGCAGGAAGGTCAAAGGCAACAGAAGGCCCTGGGTTGGCAAAGCAGTGACTAGAGTGATATGGCCCTTATCCTGTAGAACCCAGAATGTCCCCTGGAGCTTCCAGAAGGAATCAGCCTTGCTGACACCTTGATTTTAGCTCCTTAAAATCCATTGTGGATTTTGAACCTCCAGAACTATAAGATAATACATTTGTGTTGTTTAAGCTATTAAGTTGGTAGTAATTTATTACAGCAACAATAGGAAACTGATACAAAGAAGGATGAAGAAGAAATAAGTAGATTACAGGGACTGCATTACCCATTACCATGCTCAGTGGAAGAAGGGGGTTGTGGACAGGGTAATTCACATAAAAGGAAACAAGCACAGGATCTACGGTTGCGGAGTGTGGTAGAAAAGCAGTGCCCTTTAAAGTCAAACAGAAGCGGGGCGCCTGGGTGGCTCAGTCAGTTAGGCGTCTGCCTTTGGCTCAGGTCATGATCTCGGGGTCCTGGCATTGAGTCCCACATCGGGCTCCCTGCTCAGTGGGGAGCCTGCTTCTCCCTCTGCCTGCTGATCCCCCTGTTTGTGTTCTCTCTCTCGCTCTCCTCTCTCTCTCACATAAATAAAAAAAAAAAATTTTTTTAATAAATTAAAAAAAATAAAGTCAAACAGAAGCAAGCTCAAAATCTCTTGGTTTATTTACTGGTACCTTGCCCTTTGGCAAGTGACTTGAGCTGTGATCCTCACTATCTGCAAGATGAGGTGGGACCAGCAAGCACGGCTATGCAAGATTGTGGCAAAAGAAACACCAAATCAGGGGACGGGCACATAGTGAATAATGAACAAATCTAAGTCTCCTTCTCCCTCTATCTTAAAAATCCAAAATTATTAGACGTCTCACAGGTTCTGGATTTCAGGGGGGCAAAAAGTGTATGTTTGCACTGTAACAGGTTTAGAATCAGCACATCTTCTGTTGGTTGTTATGTTATTTATAAAGGCCCTGTACTTAGACTTTGGGAATCAAAAGCTCATTGAGACCCAACCCCTAGACCCTGCAACTTATGATCCCATAAGAGAGAGATGTGTGCATGTAAAATGAACAAGACGTAGACAAAAAGAGTTATAATACATTCACAAGGGCCCATGAAAGTATGAGGACAGAATTGTGGAATTTAGATTAGGAAACTCAAAGATACCAACGCAGGGTCAGTGGCTCTGGAAGTAAGATTTGAAGGACGAGCAGCCTTTCTTCTAGTAAAATGTTTTTGGAAAATTCTTGGGTTAAAGAACTGCATACACAAAGCCAGGAACCTAGGATGTTCAGGGGCAGGAAGTGGTCCCGTGGGGTTGGAATTACAGAAGGCAGGAAGATGAGGTAGGCTTCCCACTTTTCCGGTGTGGGTGACTAGATGGAATTATCAATACATAGAGAGACTGGGAGAGGAAGGATGAGTTATGAGGAAAGAGAGGAAGAAAATATATCCAAATTTGGATGACTTGATTTTGGAAGACTGGCAGAAGCACCATATGGGGATATGCGGCAAGCAGTTAGGAATTTGGAGTAGGTTGGATTATTTTGACTCAAGTAATTTGTCTGCCAAACCAAATGTCCTTCCTATAACTATATGAATATGCACCACAGAATATTTTAGAGATAACAGCCTTCAAAATTGAAAGAATCACTTGACAGGCTATTTTTCTACCCCAAGAGTTGAATACCTTTGTTTCTAACTGTTCTTATTTATGTATCTTGTGACTATTTCACACACATTCACTGTTATATTTGTTTTATATACCTGTTTCAGATAGCATGGAAAAAAATGCATTATATAGTTCTTCTCAATTACGCCCCATAGAAGTGATAATTAAGGCTGTATCTTTCTAGATACACTAGTTCCAACATTTTGGCCAAAAAGTTCTTGGGGAATAAATTTATGCAAAAGTTCTGAAAGTACTTTCAAAGTCAAGAAAATGAGTTATGAGTTAAGTTGGCCTACAGAATACTGTGGGTTTCATTGTCTTAAATATGTGGACTGCGAATTACTTGTAGAAAACTAGATAGAGGGTGGTTAAGCATGAATGTTTAATGCTCAGGACAAATATTGTTTGTTGATGATGGTTGATTTCTCTTCCCTTAAAAATAATGTGTCTCATTGGAGTGAACCCCATTTTTGTTTCTTTCTTTCTGTTAATTCTAGCCAACAGGAACTAAGAGGTCTGGGTCAAAATGACATAAATCAGACCAACCAGTTTGGCTAAATTAAAGTGTCCTGAAAATTTCTCCATAGAGCTGGTGGCGTTTATTAAGCTTTGAGATATGATGAAAACTATAGAAACACTAACTTCTTTTTTCAATATCTTAGAGAATAAATAGGGAATTTCCAGTTACTGTTCTAAGGATGCAAAAACTAACATGAATAAAATATTATTTTATTCATTTTTTCCATGCTGCTTTTAACTCTAGGAAAACTTTAACTCATTATTTATATCTACCTGATGCTGTTCCAGAGCTTACATGGTCAAAATTAGTTCTGCTGGTAATTTATACTTGCAGAGAGTCAAGTCAAAAAAACAAAAAGTCTTTCTGAAAGACCACTTTTGTATATGTTTTCAAAAGCATCACGTGGAGAAGATTCTGAGAGACAGTGTCCGGGCTTTAACAGGCCACTCTCTCTTTACTCTGAATGCCAGTTTCTCTGGCATTCAGATGCTGGGCTTGTGGACATATGAGTATCATAATATTAGCAATTAAGAATCAAGCACAGTAACAGACACAACAAAACAAACTGACAGCAAAACAGAACATTAAAACACATATGACTTAAATATCCAATGGGTTGTTTCAACACCAAAGAAATACAAACAATTATAAGAACATATTATGAGCAACTCTATGCCAGCAAATTAGATAACCTGGAAGTAATGGATGCATTCCTAGAGATGTATCAACTACCAAAACTGAACCAGGAAGAAATAGAAAACCTGAACAGACCTATAACCACTAAGGAAATTGAAGCAGTCATCAAAAATCTCCCAAAACACAAAAGCCCAGGGCCAGATGGCTTCCCAGGGGAATTCTACCAAACATTTCAAGAAGAATTAATACCTATCCTTCTGAAACTGTTCCAAAAAATAGAAATGGAAGGAAAACTTCCAAACTCATTTTATGAGGCCACCATTACCTTGATCCCAAAACCAGACAAAGACCCCATCAAAAAGGAGAATTACAGACCAATATCCCTGATGAACATGGATGCAAAAATTCTCACCAAAATACTAGCCAATAGGATCCAACAGTACATTAAAAGGATTATTCACCACGACCAAGTCGGATTTATCCCTGGGCTGCAAGGTTGGTTCAACATCCGCAAATCAATCAACGTGATACAATACATTAACAAAAGAAAGAACAAGAATCATATGATCCTCTCAATAGATGCAGAAAAAGCATTTGACAAAGTACAGCATCCTTTCTTGATCAAAACTCTTCAGAGTATAGGGATAGAGGGTAATACCTCAATATCATAAAAGCCATCTATGAAAAACCTACAGCGAATATCGTTCTCAATGGGGAAAAACTGAGAGCTTTCCCCCTAAGGTCAGGAACACGGCAGGGATGTCCACTATCACCACTGCTATTCAACATAGTATTGGAAGTCCTAGCCACAGCAATCAGACAACAAAAAGAAATCAAAGGCATCCAAATCGGCAAAGAAGAAGTCAAACTCTCACTCTTTGCAGATGATATGATACTTTATGTGGAAAATCCCAAAGACTGCACCCCAAAACTGCTAGAACTCATACAGGAATTCAGTCAAGTGGCAGGATATAAAATCAATGCACAGAAGTCAGTGGCATTCCTATACACCAACAACAAGTCAGAAGAAAGAGAAATTAAGGAGTCGATCCCATTTACAATTGCACCCAAAACCATAAGATACCTAGGAATAAATCTAACCAAAGAGGCAAAGGATCTGTACTCAGAAAACTATAAAATACTCATGAAAGAAATTGAGGAAGACACAAAGAAATGGAAAAACGTTCCATGCTCATGGATTGGAAGAACAAATATTGTGAAGATGTCAATCCTACCTAGAGCAATCTACACATTCAATGCAATCCCCATCAAAATACCATCCACTTTCTTCAAAGAAATGGAACAAATAATCCTAAAATTTGTATGGAACCAGAAAAGACCCCGCATAGCCAGAGGAATGTTGAAAAAGAAAAGCAAAGCTGGCGGCATCACAATTCCAGACTTCCAGCTCTACTACAAAGCTGTCATCATCAAGACAGTATGGTACTGGCACAAAAACAGGCACATAGATCAATGGAACAGAATAGAGAGCCCAGAAATGGACCCTCAACTCTATGGTCAACTAATCTTCGACAAAGCAGGAAAGAATGTCCAATGGAAAAAAGACAGTCTCTTCAACAAATGGTGTTGGGAAAATTGGACAGCCACATGCAGAAGAATGAAACTGGACCATTTCCTTACACCACACACAAAAATAGACTCCAAATGGTTGAAAGACCTCAATGTGAGACAGGAGTCCATCAAAATCCTAAAGGAGAACACAGGCAGCAACCTCTTCGACCTCAGCCACAGCAACTTCTTCCTAGAAACATCGCCAAAGGCAAGGGAAGCAAGGGCAAAAATGAACTATTGGGACTTCATCAAGATAAAAAGCTTTTGCAAAGCAAAGGAAACAGTCAACAAAACCAAAAGACAACTGACAGAATGGGAGAAGATATTTGCAAATGACATATCAGATAAAGGGCTAGTATCCAAAATCTATAAAGAACTCATCAAACTCAACACCAAAAGAACAAAGAATCCAATCAAGAAATGGGCAGAAGACATGAACAGACATTTCTCCAAAGAAGACATCCAAATGGCCAACAGACACATGAAAAAGTGTTCAATATCGCTCGGCATCAGGGAAATCCAAATCAAAACCTCAATGAGATACCACCTCACACCAGTCAGAATGGCTAAAATTAACAAGTCAGGAAATGACAGATGTTGGCGGGGATGCGGAGAAAGGGGAACCCTCCTACACTGTTGGTGGGAATGCAAGCTGGTGCAGCCACTCTGGAAAACAGTATGGAGGTTCCTCAAAAAGTTGAAAATAGAGCTACCATATGATCCAGCAATTGCACTACTGGGTATTTACCCCAAAGATACAAAAGTAGGGACCCGAAAGGCTACGTGCACCCCGATGTTTATAGCAGCAATGTCCACAATAGCCAAACTGTGGAAAGAGCCAAGATGTCCATCAACAGATGAATGGATAAAGAAGAGTGGTATATATATACAATGGAATATTATGCAGCCATCAAAAGGAATAAGATCTTGCCATTTGCAACGACGTGGATGGAACTGGAGGGTATTATGCTGAGCGAAATAAGTCAAACAGAGAAAGACATGTATCATATGACCTCACTGATATGAGGAATTCTTAATCTCAGGAAACAAACTGAGGGTTGCTGGA
>NW_022589718.1:27751343-27842468 GCF_004348235.1 Phoca vitulina | reverse complement strand
GGATGGGTTAGCCTGGTGATGGGTATTGAGGAGGGCACGTTCTGCATGGAGCACTGGGTGTTATGCACAAACAATGAATCATGGAACACTATATCTAAAACTAATGATGTAATGTATGGGGATTAACATAACAATAAAAAAATTTTAAAAAAAAATCCAATGGGTTGTTTAAAGAAGAGAAACACAGGGGCGCCCAGGTGGCTCAGTTGGTTAAGCGTCTGATTCTTTGTTTCAGCTCAGGTCATATTCTTAGGGCCGTGATCTCAGGGTCGTGAGATCAGCCTCCAGTCTGTGCCCCTCTTCGAGCCCCTAGCTCAATGAGGAATCTACTTCTCTCCCTCTGACCCTTCCCCTGTCTTGCATGCTCTCTCTCTCTCTAAAATACATAAATAAGTCTTTGAAGAAGAGAAAGATAGCATTGACATCCAAAGTGGTGCACTTAAAGAAGGGTATTTTTTTTTATCTTAAACCCAGAGCCAATGTACACAAATGAAAATATGAAGGAAAAGATAAGAGAACAGGAAGTGAGATCCAGGAAGATCAAAATGTCCACAAATGGTATTCCAGAAAAGGAAAAGGGAATCAACGTAAGAAATATGAAAAACAAATTCCAACAAAACCTACAATTTGGGGGTGTCTCTACTGGGGAGGGAGACTGTAAAGATGGGAAAGAGAGAGAGAGGATTCTGCAGGCTTCATCTCACAGAGGTGATGGGAGGTGAGGGGAGTAGTCAGTATCTTGTTTTCAAAGAACAGTAGTTAAATATGGGTCTGCATAAGTGTTGGGGAAGGGAAAGCAACCTTTAAGGGAACAGAAAATGAGAACTTCCAGTTAATAAGGGAAAAACTGGAGGAAAAAAAATAATAACTTGATGAAAGAATAAAAACTGAGGAGGAAGAAATACAAAGTGGGTGCCTGGGTGGCTCAGATGGTTAAGCGTCTGCCTTTGGCTCAGGTCATGATCCCAGGGTCCTGGGATCGAGTCCCGCATCGGGCTACCTGCTCGGCGGGGAGCCTGCTTCTCCCTCTGCCTCTCTCTCTCTCTCTCTCTCTCTCTCTCTCTGTCTCTTATGAATAAATAAATAAAATCTTTAAAAAAAATAAAAAAGAAGAAATACAAAGTAAAATATATAATAGCATAGAGAGAAATGGAAAGAACAAAATCAAGTGTCTCAATTACTACACTAGGTGCGCATAAAGGAACACCTCCCATTAAAAGGCAGAGGCTTTAGAGAAGGTTAAGAAAGACAATTCAGCTTTATGCTGCTTGTAGGAAACACATTTAGGGGCCCCTGGGTGGCTCATTCGGTTAAGCGTCTGATTCTTGGTTTTCAGCTCAGGTCATGATCTCAGGGTCGTGAGATCGAGCCCCGTATCTGGCTCCGCACTGGGCATGGAGGCCGCTTAAGATTCTCTCTTTCCCTCTCCCTTTGCCCCACCCCCCTAAAAAAAAGGAAACATTTAAAACAGTGATAAAAGAATCTGGAATTAAAGAAAAGGCAATGCACATTGGACATAAAAAAAGGCAAGAGTAGAAGTACTAATGATACATGGGGAACAGGTGACTTCAAGACAGAAGGCGTCATGAAAAGATACAACATAATATGTAATTTACAAAGACAAAACTTAAAATACTGGCCATAAACCAGTATGGACCAAAATCCTTCAGCAGACAGAGAAAAACATTAGAAATGCAAGGATAACTTGATAAAAACATACACTTTGTGAACATTTTTTTTAAATGAGTTAAGTCTTTTTTTTTTTTTAAAGATTTTACTTATTTATTTGAGAGAGAGAGACAGATAGTGACAGAGAAAGAGAGAGCACAGCGGGGAGGAGAAGGAGAAGCAGGCTTCCCTACTGAGCAGGGAGCCCAATGCGGGGCTCGATCTCAGGACCCTGGGATCATGACCTGAGCCAAAGGCAGACACTTAACCGACTGAGCCACCCAGGTGCCCCTGTGAACATTTTTAAATATACATCTTTCTGTACTGAAAGATCATGTAAACAAAAACGAAGCAAAGACACGAGAGTTGAGCAATACTACCAATAAGCTTTATTTAATAGTTATCTGCAGAACTCCTCAAATAAAAAGGTAGATTTTTAAATATATATGTTTTTAAATATATGTGTGTATATATTTATATGAAACAATTACAAAAATCCATTGTTTATTTGGCCAAAAAAAAGAAGCCTTAACACATTTTTTTAAAGTAGAGATTTTATATGGGCAACTTTCTCTGGTCATAATCAGATAAAATTATAAAACAATTTACAAAAAGATGACCTCCCCCAAAATATCTTCCCCCCAAAAAAATATCTTGGCCTTATTGTCATATAAATCATTTGGGACTTAGCAACATTTGTAATCAGAGGACAAGCATAAGAGAAAAGAAAAGAAAAAAAAGAAAAAGAGGAAGGAGGGAAAGAAGAAAGGGAAGATGGGAGGGAGGGGGAATTTTAAAAACAGGCAAAGTGCAAAAGTTTAGGAAGGACAAAATTACAAAGAAAAAGAACCAAAGAGAAATGTGATGATGATTAAAAACTGGTGCTAGTGAAATTTACCAGAAGAGTAGAAAGCATAATTAAATCTTGAAAAGACCTATACAAGATGAGAGACACCTGATTAGGGAACTTACGAAAAGAGAAAGAAGAAAACATGTCTAATGATGGTTAGGAATTAAAGAGGCATAACCAGAGATGCAGAAGGGATGGGGTAAAATGGTAACGGAATACGACATTCAACTCTGGCAGGAACACGAAAGCAGAGCAGACATGTATGATGTATCAACAAAATAAAAATTACCTACTTTAGTCCCCAAATGCAGTGAACTTGAACAGTGGAGATATTAAAAGAATATGGAAGATTATTAGAAACATAGTCCACCTCTTCTTTGAATTGGGTCTTGGAGTCTTGAAGGTGTTGTGCTCTCCAGGAGTAAGGGGTCCTCAGACCACACCCCCGCCCGGGTGACCCAAGTTTGTTGTCCTCCCAGGAACTAGACAGAGGGTGCGGAGGGGGGTGCTCAAATGAAAATTTCAGAAATTCAGATCCAGAAAATCTAAATTAAAAATGAAACTTGTCTCTTTAGTGCACTTTTGAATATGTGTCTCACGTCCAAAAATAAGTCTTCAGAAACATTTCAACTGTGAAAAACAAACCTGTGAACACCCAGCCTTTTCAGAGCTCTTCCTCAGAACAGCATGCTTTACATCGCTATTGGAATGAAATAACATCAATGTTCCGAGATTAAAATGTGTCTCAGTAAATGCGTTCCTAAAAAGTTATGGGTAAATCAAAAAAATTTGTTCATTCATATCTTTCCATTGATTTGCATTATCATTTCACAGATGACTTATCTTCATTGCAAATTTTTTTTTTGAATTGGCAATGTGTGCTAATATTTTTGATTCAAGTTTCTCTCATCCCCTTTGTTCATGTAGTTAACGATCTGTAAAGCATTTCCACTTAGAGTGTCCTCACCAATCCATACTGACCTCTCCAGGTATCTTGTCTAGACTCATCTCCAGAGCCTTCCTGAATGTTCCAGTCTTCCTAAACCTCCACAACCTTTGAGGAGCAGGTGCAACCCCTCACAGACAAAACCCACTAAAATAAACGCGTGTCCCTACTTGTTTGCCAATCTCACAGCCGGCATTTTCCTTTCTAAAATCTATTATTGAGAGTTGGAATCAAGAAGAATGGCTACCCTCTATGGTCTTCATGGTCTTGAATAATTCACTTGGCCTCTCTGAGCCTCAACTTTGTCATTGAAGGAATATAGGTAATAAAGCCAGTTTGTTTCATCAGATTGTGGTGAAAATCAAAGTTTCAGTGGAATGATACATGTGCAACATCAGTATCCCACCATGTTTCCATCCAGCTGTCCTGACATTATGACACCCAAGACATTATGTGTCTGAAACTGATTTCATCATCTTTCCCCCCAAAAAACTGGGTCCTCTTGGTGGATTTCATATCTCAGTTCATGGTAATAGCATCCATCCACCATCCCCCATAATCATCCTTGGCTCCTCTTCTCCTCTCTTCTCATCCACCTCACCATTCAACAAGTCTTATAGATTCCAAGAGATATTTCTAAAGTCGAATCCCTTCTGCACAGTAGATCATTACTTAATTTATGGTCTTATCCTCTCTTGGCTGTGTTATTGCCAGAGCTGCCCAAATGTTTTCTCGGGGTAAGAGTAATATTTATCTGGTAGTATTTATCTGGTAATGTTATTGAATTCTTTGAATAACAGGCTGAGAACGGTATTTTCCTCATTGTACAGGTAAGTTTATTGAGGCTCCAAAAGGTTAAGCATCCTGCCTGAGGTTCACAGGGGAGGTAGATGTCAGAGTTGGCTTTGAATTTAAGACACTTTCACTCTGAATTCATGCTTCTTCCACACTCTTCCATAATGCCTCCAGAGACATCAGAGGGCTGATGCTGCTTCTTTCCTCCTCATCTTCTTTTCTTCTGCATAGCTCTGTAGATAGTCAATAGTCATATAAAAGTTAGGAATTCATTTAGACTGAATATTAAGTACATTCTACCTATATTCATTGTATTCTAGGGTTTGCAGCCTTGGCCTATTGAGGCTGAATGATTCTTTATTGTCAGGGCTAATACCGCGCATTGTAGGAATTTTCATCTGCATCCCTGGTCTCTAATTACTTAATGTCAGTAGCACACACCTTCCTCAATTTGTCAAACCAAAAACATCTCCAGACATTGCCAAATGTCCCCTGTGGGGAGGGGGGTGACACAAAATCACCCCTCGTCCAGATCTGCTGCCCCACTCCTAAAGATCTCCTTGTACTGTAGATTGTACTTTTTAAGCCACACCTCCAGATGAAGACTCAGGGACCAAACATTCCCATAGGCTGGGGTTTTATGAGGTTTCACAATTTTGTAGTGGTTTGTTGCTGGTCTCTTTGGTCTTGATATCGGGTTTTTGACCCTTTGTCCTCATCTGCTAGCTCCAGTAACTTTGTCCTTAACTCAACAGACTTAGTAAAAGTTGTACATTGTTTTAGCTTAGTTGTGCTATTTCTCCAGGACTGGGATATCCTACCTTGCCTTTCTCAGTTCTGCAGACATGAATTGTGACTATCAGTTTTGGCTGGATTATACTCCCCAGTTATTCATTCATACACTAATCTAGGCATCACTGTGAGGGTATTTTGCAGATGTGATTGAAGTCTATAATCATCTAGTTTAAAATGTGTGGGAGATTATCCAAGATAATCTGAGTGGTCCTTATTCGATCAGGTGAAAGACTTAAAAATAGAATTGTGGCTCCCCAGAAGTTTTGCTGGTGGACTACAGTGTCAGTTTGTGCCTGGTTGTTCCCTTGCTGTGATAGGACTACAGAATTTGGACTCGCTTAGCCAACCCCCACAATCATGTAAGACAGTTCCTGGTGATAGATCTCTTATTTTACGTCTGCTGCTGGTTCTGTTTCTCTGGTTGAACCCTCACTGATAGGTGAGTCTTCTCCTTAGACTTCCATGTCCATGGTTAGGTCTTCCCTACCTGTTACTAGAATTTACCTTACTGCCAATCATCTAGCTCTGGAGTTCCACTTGCCCTTGGCAGTAGCCATTGAAGGACTCACCTGCCTACCTGGCTGTATCTGTTGTCACCTTCCATGAGTTTCCTTCTGATGTCAGTTGCACAACCAGTGGTATTGCCTTCTGGAACTACCTTCCAGAGCTATCCAAACCACCTCCTCTAAGTGGTGGGTCTGTCCATTCTCAAGTTATTTCCATTCCAAATCTGTCTGTTCCCATCCAAAATGACATTCAACTACTAACTTCACATATGTAAATTAAACAAGCTGATTAGAAGTTCATAGAAAAATGAAAGTCCCATTTCTTATGCAATATATTTCAGCCCCCAAAAAGGAGAAAGAACATGGGCAAAGAGGAGGCAGTTTTTTGCCAGTGCACTTCCCTAGCCACTGAGAAAGGTTGCTATAATTTCATTGACACTCCATCGAGATCATTTGTAATTTTCCCTGGAGAATCACTTACGCCATCCAGAAATAACTATGGTTCCTGGAATTTGTATCAACAAAACAGAATTTGGAGTAATATTATATGTTTTAAAAAAAATTTCCCAGCCTCTACTAATGGCAACACTGAAGAATATCCATTGATGAATGCAATTCTTGAGCAAGTTAATTTTTTTATAAAGCATATTTATTAAAATGGGTTTTACCTATGCTTGTGCCCAGTAGATGCGTGGCTATCCAGGTTTGTGGAGCTTGCAAGTTGTCCAGCAAGAGTGTGGGGCATCTAGATAAGAAGGCTGGAGCAGCTTATAACTCAAAATTCTGAGATCACTACCTTGGCTGTGCTTTCAGTATAGAATGGGTAAGGAAGAGTATCCACCACTGGTCAAGTGATTTATTTCCCAGAACAATTTGATTTAGTTTTTGACTAATGGGGTAAGCAAATGTTAATCTTATTAAATTAAGAAGTAAAAAAACACCATTAATTTGGACTATTTTTATTTCAGCAGACACTTTCACAATAGATTAAGTATAAAAACATTTCATATTTCCTTGGTTGCCATGATTAGCAGTAATCAGCACAGTTAACAACAAGTGTTCTAAAAACAGTCATTTGGGACAAAATACATTTACTCCTCAACATCAGCTCTGATCATACCATTTCCTTTACACCATGTGCCATTGCTCACCAAGCATAATAACTTAAATATTTGCAAGGAAAACTTGCAATCCCATGGCGAAAACAGCGCTGCTGTAAATATTTTCATGTTCTAATGGGAACCTTGGGGTGTTGTTCCCTGAAACAGTATCCCTTCCTTATGTACCAGAGCTGGAGAACAGGGTGTTTGGGTCTTTTTTTGTTATTATTGGTTCAGTATTTTCTTGAATGCCAGTGTCAGCACATGCGGTTAAGTGGATCATGTTTTTCCTTCCATATTTCATATCATTGCCTTTTTTCTGATTCTTCCCTCCTGTAGGATTTTATACCCTATTCAACACAACCCAAATTCCAAAAACAGTCAGATACAAGTGCATATTTTAAAACGTTAAAAGAAAAAAATGCAGTATAAATAGCCATAGAATTGACACCTTTGTTTTAAGTTTCCAGGTTGGGCAGTCCTACTAGTTGTATAGAATGTTCCCTGAGGAAATTCGGATTGGTCCACTCCGGCCACGGCTAGATGGCAATATTTAGGGTGCTTGCTCTGACCTTGCCTCCCATAACGTCCCTTCTCTCTCCCCCACGCTTGCCAAACTGGACACCCTTTTGTTCTTCGAACAAATTCTGTGCTTCTTTCCTTCAGTGTCTTTATATCTGAACCAGGTAGTATCCAGGAGTTCCCTTTCCCTTCCCATCCCTCCAGGCCTGGCTGAAATGCCACCAGTTGCTTAGAGCCCTCCAAGAATCTGCTAGGAGGAAATCATCTCTTCTCCCTTGAATTCCTTTTGGCATCTTGTCACTGTTTTCATCTTATATCCCACATTATAATCATTGGTCTATAATTAGATTCCTTGAAGACACAACTCTGTCTTAATTATTCTTTAAAATGCCACAGCACCTAGCAGAGTGCTTCGTACTACTGAACACTGAGTAAATATTTATAAATTGAATGAATAAATGAATTTGAGGCACAGTTTACCTGTTTGTAGCAGCCTTGTCCTATTTGCCAAGAAGTGGTTTCCATGTGAGATATTTAGACAGCTGTTTTACAAAGAGGTTTAATGGAGTAGGGTATGTGTATGTTGAAACAAAAATAACTTACAGAGACTGCAGTGATAAACCACTTTAATGAAATTCATCTCTTGAAGGCCTACTATGTCTAAATTACTCAGAAAATTTGGCCAGACACCAATGGGTAATGATAGTATCTCACACGTGTACGGTGCCACGGAGTTTCCACGTGAGCGCCTATGACGTGCGAGCCTTTGTTGGTTGAATTCATACTGTTACACAGTAATGTTTCTACTATTTCCGTGAATTTTTTCGCTCAGAATTATTTTTATCCATCTCATACAAAAAATGATTTGGGTCAGAATTATTCTACATATCCCATTATATAATGAGAGCTGAAAACCACCAAGAGAGCTTTTCTTTGGTAAATGAATAGGAAACTAGAGAAGGTGTATTATTTTGAAACCATAAACGTTACTCTATCAGGTTTGTGTGTGTGTGTGTGTGTGTGTGTGTGTGTGTGTGTGTGTGTTTTTCCTTCAGGTCTTTGATATCTTAGGAAATCTTTCGCCCTTCTCCCACCCCCCACTTCCGGCTGCTCACCAAAAATTACTTGTCAGTGGAAATTTGCTCACACAGTGAAATAAAAGCCCTAAGCAGATAAAGGAAAAGAGATAAATCACTTGCCAAGCTAAATGCCTTAATAGTGAGTTTATTACCTCTTGTTTCTTTTTGATACTTTAAAATCCTCAAACTTTGCAACTGAGACAGCATAACTGATTGGGGTTTTTTTGGTGAAGTATTTGAAGTTAGAGTCACAAAACCGGGGGATTTTACACTCTGTTATAAGCTTCGAAAGGAAGGGATTTATTTAAAGGAAGACACTGCGTGTCATTAATATTTGTAATCCGTACATTTTCGTAATTTTAAAACCCAATGTATTTGTTGAATTGAGCCCTTACAAAAACTAAGGTGTAAATAAAGGCTTTATCAAACTTTATCTATTCATTCTCCATATTGTTCAGAATGATGGTTTAACACAGTTTTTCACTTTTCCCCGATGCACCTGAGTGAGGCGACGCAGCTTCCTATCCCGATTATACTGCCTAATGTATGAGAACTAAGTATGACACTTGCAGGATGTCTTTGAGGAGAAGGTAATGATTGTCTTTAATGCACTTTTACACAGAAGACATCTACTGCTGTGGCAATTTTGGAAGACAACTTGAGCTCTTGGGAATTTCCAGGTTTTCTGTGCTTAAATTTGGGAACTAAAAGAGGGAGTGCTAGCTCTCCTACGTGATTCAAGAAAATATATTTCCCCTAATTCTATATAAAATGAATTATTCTATAATTCACTTTAGTTAGAGCGTTGACATATAAGTGTATGTAAAATTGAAGCAAAAGATATACCGTTTAAGAAAAGGTGAAAAAGAAAAATCTCAAGAGACAGTAGAGGGATTGAATTGAGGTAGGTGAGAAGCAAGCAATGAGCATTTTGCCTCTTACAGGTGATATTCAAAGGATGAAGTCAAGCAAGATGGTGGGTTTTTGCTAAATATTTGGAAGGCATGAGCAAAGCATGTCTGTGGAATGAAGAGTGTTTGGGTAACAGGTTAGTCAACAGTGATTACTTTCTTTAGCCAGAGCTGGAATGAGTGAAGAAGCACCAAATGCTTGAGTCTTCTTTTTTCAGGGATGGACCTTAATTACCGCCTTCCCTTCCATCCTTGTCGCCCCACCCACACACCCCCACACCCCCGACTACCCTGCTTGGTGTTATTTTGGTGTCTTTTTCTCTCTCTCCTCTGTAAAGTTGTCTTGAAAGAGTTATTGTTGAAGGATGTGAACCATTCATATCGAGACCCTCCTCCCATCCAAAAGAATGGCCTTTTTGAAGTAACTTCAAAACTATTCTATCAATCAGAAATTTGCTTTTTGAGTAGGAGTCACAAAGGCATCAGGAGGAAAATAGTCACTTAGATCTCTGTTTTGATTGGCTGGACCCCTTTAAATAATTTATATACGACTTGTAATCACAATATTTCTTGCCTGATGAGCTTCTATACTTGAATCAGTGATGGGGAAAAAAACCAATACACTATACTAAATTGTTGATAGTAACTCCTGGGGAAAATATTTCTCTACTAAAGCATTCTTACTAAAACTATTGGAAATCTGGAAATGTAACAAAAAAAAATTGAAATTATGAAACCACTGAAGGAAACTATTGCTTGTAATCGTCCTCTTTCTCACAGCTTGACTTGATGACAGCTTGATGGGTTTATTGCAGTTGGCATTGGATTGCTTTGGCTCACTAAATGGCAGCTATCTCGTATGCCCTTGATTGTGCTCAAATTAATCAAAGGATTTTGAAGCAATGGCTTTTGTGTACAAGGTGAAACAACATCATTTTAAAGATTGTTGCATTTTGAAAAGATACAGATATATGAAGACACTTAAAGACAGAGTTTCTGCTGAGCTTCCTGCTTAGCTTTACAAAGGGCTTCTGTCTGTGGCTTTTTCACATAATCCATTAAAAGTGCCGCGAGTATATTAGCCCAATATACACATTGCTAAGAGCAGTCCCTCAGCAAACATTTTTTTGAATATGATATAGCACGAGGTGAAACAATAACCCCAACTGTCTTGATTCTACAACCAGAAAAGTATACGCACTCAAGTGCCATTTCTTTCCATTTTTATATGTCAGGAGGGGGAAAAGTGAAAAATGGCTAAATTGTAACAGCATGAGCTGCTGATCAGGCCAAGACTTAATATTCAAAGCACCTGTAACAATGGGGGAAAAATCAAAATTAATGAAGAACAATCCTCTACCTCACTGGACTCTATTGTTAGTGCCCTCGCCATGCTGTGACAGGAAATAGATTGCTTAGGGATGGACATTAATTATTTCAGGCCAGTAGGTTACAGTGCATTAAGACCACTGGGCACTCACTGACATTTAAGAACAGCCTTAGTCACTGGGCATATAGAGTCCATTTAATTGACAGTTATGTAAAGTTATGGGCTGCCTGTCACATCTTTAATTTAATGCTCAGAAATGACTTCAGTGGCCTTAATAATATGTTTTCCTATGTATAATTAACCTACGGATCTGTAGTATCTGACTAGCACTATGAAACTATTACTTTAAAAAAATTCAGGGGTACCCGCTGGCTCAGTCGGTAGAGCATGCAACTCTTAATCTCGGGGTTGTGAATTCGAGCTCCGCTTTGGGTGTAGATGTTATTAATTTTTTTTTTAATTTAAAACATTAAATAAAATAAAAAATTCAGATTAGTTGATATTAATATCATTTTCTCCAAAAATGTGAGTAAATGAAATCAGGTATTTATCCACCATTATATTGGTAGATAAATTGACATACAAAGAAAATATTTCTTTGGAAAGGGGTTCCAGCTTGTAGTATCAATTGAAGCAGATTGGAAAAGGTTTTATTAACTTGGTGTTTAGATATCTGGTAAACTTCCGAAAGGAAATCTAATTCAGCAAATGTAATATCGTATTTTATTGACAGTAACACCCTCAATTATAAAACACACAGTTAACATAGTTTTTTCAAAAAGAAAAAAAAAGGATTAATAAACTTCCTTTTTTAGCAAAAAGTATGGAAAACGTATGCCTTACAACTCAAAGAATGTCTCGATTTGGAGATTCAAGACCAAAAGTATCTTTTTAATTAAGAAATGGCTTGCACAGACTCAATGAGAAATCAAGTCCTCCTTAATGTCGTTGTCTTCTTCACTCCTATTTATTTATTTATTTATTTGAGTGAGGGAGAGAGAGAGAGAGAGAGAAGTGTGTGGGGGGTGGGTCAGGGGGAGAGAGAATCTCAAGCAGACTCCACGCTGAGCTTGAGGCTCCTTTCGGGGCTCAGTCTCAGGACCCTAAGATCATGAGCTGAACCAAAATCAAGAGGCAGAGGCTTAACCAACTGAGCCACCCAGGGGCCCCTTCTTCACGCCTCCTTTCTGATATCTGCATAATAGCATTTGCCTCTCATAAGGAGACATCCGTAGGGTATGCCTATGTGTGGTCCCAGAACCCAGGACAGGACAGGACACAGAGGTAAGCTTGCCAATTAATGAATATTTTAAAGAATTCCATAACAAGAAACACAATTAAAGTAACAGAAAGGGAATTTTTCATGTAAATACCCAACACAAATTTGGTGGTAATAGATTAATTGTAAAAAATATATATAAAACATTCCAGTTATATATACATATTCTTATGAAGCTTTAACTCTTCAAGAACGGGATGTGAGCAAAAGCTAATTATTAAGTTAACCTTGAAATGAATAAAGGTAGCTATTATTATTTGAAAAAAAATACGCAGGGGAAAATCAACCACTAGTTATTTAATAAAGAGAAACAATGGTTACATGTTGATAGCATTATCAATGATACATGTTAATTTTCTGGTCATCAGTAGTAAAACTGTTAAGGTAGCGTAATTAAAAGGTGTGAAGGAATCAGAATGTAATTTATTTAGCCCACAAAGTTTCTGGATTGACAGCTCTGCTGTTGCAGATCCAGGCTATAAAAGTATTTCCTTACCATCTCATCTGTCAGTCAATCTCTGGATAAATTTGAATCCCTACTAAGAACCAAGGTCAGGGCCTATCTTCTGAGGCTGCTAGTAAAGTTGCTATTAGGATTTCTCATTACTATACTCCCAGAGTGGTTTGAAATTGGAAAAATGCAATTAGTGTTTTGTTGATTATGACTCCAAAGCAGTGAATCTCAGCCCCAGCTACACATGAGAGGCACCTCGGGAGCTTTTGAAAAATACAGATGCCTAGGCCCGCCCCGAGAGATTTGGACTTAATTGGCTTGGGGTGGAGTCCCAGCAAAGGTATTGTTTAAAAGCTCCCAGATGATTTTATGTGCGAGCAAGGTTGTGAACAACTGCTCTACAGGAAGATAACGTTAACTGATTCCATTGCTCATCTTCACTGAAAATGGAAAATTTGAGCCGCACTTAGACCCTCCTCTCTTCCCCAGGATGGCATGATGTTGTAGAAATGGGATAAAATTTGGAATCTGGAGGCCTGGCTCTGATCCCATTCCTGTCATTTCCCAGCTGGGTAACACTGGACAAGCGGGTCTTATAAAACAGGAATCACAGGAATGCTTCTCTCCCTTACTTTCCAAGATTTGGAGTAGAATGAAGACAAACAAGGTTATAGATAGGAAGGCCCTGTGGAAATGGCAAAGCCGTGATTGGTCTTCCAGGCTGACTGCCTAATCAGTCACTAGCTAGTCCCTATCTGCAAACAGAATATCACCTCAATCATCCCCAGCACTAATTGACAGGTGTAATAGGACCCCGTGAGACCAGGATAACTTAAAAATCAGGACTGGTGAGTCTTCAAATGGAGTATTTTGTCAGATCTTTTTTGCCCTCTCCCTATTAATTCAGGGCACACATATTTGCAAAGGAGAAATACACTGCATAGGGTTCAAGTTTGGCTGCATTCCTCTTGCAAGCAGCTGGGAGCACGCTGCAGAGCCCGAAGCAAGCACTGCTCCCTGGGCCACCAGAGGGGTCTCAAGGGAGCTCTCTGAAGCCTCATCCAGTGGGAGCGATGCTCTCTGCAGCTGTTGTGTCTCCAACACTGCTATCTGCAAACAACGTCTGCTCTTCGGTGAGGACCGGCCGAGGGACCCATGCATCACCAGGCTTTGCGGCCGATGGAGGAAAGCCCCGTGGCAGAGTGCCTCGCACCAGGGACGAGAAAATCTTAACCAGGCCACGAAACAACCCAAATGAAATAACTAGAGAATGGGACAAGGCCTAACCAGGCTATGAAGTCTTTTGTAGAGAGAGCAAGTGTGAGAGCTGTTGCAAAGCAGACCAGCTCTTTGCACGTTGACTGTTTTCATGCATGAAAACAAGACAGGAAGAAGGGAGTGTTTACTTTTGGAACAGTAATAATAAGCAATTAATTAAAAGAACAAAGAAGTCCCTTCCTTTTACTTTTCTGTAAGGAATATCAACTTTGGTATTGATGCCCCGACTCAGGCTTCCAGAAGGAAAGAGAATGCCGCTTGCTTGGAAACTGGTTTTCTGGGAGCTTAGATCTGGGCCTTGAACCTTTTTTTGAAGGAAAAAGGGCAGAGCCATTTTCTCTGACTAAACCAAACTTATTTGCAGTCTCCTGGTTAATGGTCTGGTTTCAAGAGAACACGCTAGAGTAAAGCCGCTCCTGCCATGATATGGCCATTGATGAGCTTCCGTAACTGCCAAGGATGCAGTCCTGATGAATGGACACTCTGCATGGTCCAAGCCGAAGGCTCCTATACCAGGAAAGCTCTTTTGGTTTTCTTTGGTATTTGGAAGATACTGAATGGCATTTCTTCTCATTTGTTCTCATGCTAACAATAGTTGTATTGTGCTTTAGAGTTTACAAAGCCCATAATTTGCACCAGTCCTTGACATATCCCAATGAAGTGGCCTATTCGATCGATGCAGAAATTAAGCCTCCAAGAGTTCATGTGTCTTGTCCAGGTTTATACACTTAATAACCAACAAAACTCTAGCCACATGCACAAAATAGTGACTGATAAATCAGAATGATAGTCTCACTCAACAGATGTTCATTGCATATCTATCATGCCATTGGAGGATTCTGTAGCAGATGCTGCTGGGCCCACCCTATCCCCTCACCCTTACCACTTCAGACACTGGTCTTACTATCCTCCCACTTCCAAATGCCGGCAGCTGTGTTCCTTGCCACACAAGAGCAACCCTCCATCAATTCCCAGTGGAAAGTTGGGGGTGGGGCGTGATGGGGTGGGTAATGGACTTGTGTGTTGGACTTGGCTCCCAGAGGTTCCCTAGCATGAGTAAGCTCCAGTCACCCACAGTGATGGCTAGTTAGATAATGCACCTGTTACTGGTTACATTCCCTTCCTTACCTTCCAGTGACTTATTCACCTTCCAAGTAAAGGATTTACAGGGAGTCATTGTCTTGAAGTGTGCTTCTAGGGCCCATGGGGACCAAGACTCAGCCCTTTCCTTCCATGTCCTAGTGGAAGAGAGAGTATATTATGCTGGTAAGTCAGACCCTGGGGACACATTCTCACACATTCTCAAGTGTGAGCAGAGCATGCCATGGGAAAATGTTGATGAGCATCTTGGTCTTCAAAGAAAGCTGTCTGTGGAGTGGTAGGTTTTTTCTACGAGAACCGTGGCATCTAGCGTACATCTTGTTCTTTTACCCTCTCTAATCTCAGTTTTCTCATCTATAAATTAGGAAAAATAATATTGCCTCAGAGTAAAAAGATAAGGATGGAATGAGGTCATGTTATTATATAAATTGCCTTGCATGGTGCCTGCAACATAGGAAGCATGGGACAAATGTTTAATAATTTTGCCTTTCCCAAATGGACTGAAATACTTAAAGTCTTGATAGTCCTGGAAAGACTCCTTGGGTGATCTCATCATCCAGGTTTTCCCAGGGAAGGCCATTCCTGCAGATGTTAAGCTTATCCACACTGATTAGATTTTCTTTTCCTTTTTTTTTTTTTTTTAATATTTTCAGTTTCAGGGTATTTCCCTAACTTTGTGCCTAAATTCTGGGGGGATTTTTTCCCCTATAAATTCTCATTCATATGCAATCTCAATTAGACATTAGCCTAATGGGAATAAAAATTATTCTTAAATATCTTTCCCCTCTCCCCCGCCCAAAAGTACTTTTTCACAATCTATAAAAATGTTTTTCTGATTCAATATAAATGATGTAAGTTAAAGCAGGAAATAACCTTTTTTTTTTTACTCTTGCAAATTATTTAAAAATAGATTTATTGTGACTTAGAGATATTTCTCTCATTCTTATCCCTTGCCCACCACGTATTTTAAGAATCTATGATTAAATTCTCTACTTTTTCCTAACTTAAGTTTAAAGATTACAAATTTACAAGGTGATTTTTATCATGTACAGGTGTTAATTCTAATGGGTCCATCCTTGATAGTCACAGAATTTTTATTTCTCCAGTTTGGTTTTCTGCTATAGAAGTTAGAAAATCCAAATGGTTTATCATTTAATATAGTTCCATCAGTTCTTCGACCCTTAAAGCATTAACCCACATTTTAATTAACATGTGCCTAATGTGCCAGTAAAACTGATTTTTGAGAGTTATAAAAGGCTAGACAGAAAGAAATATTATCTCTACTGTCAAAAAATTAAAATAAGATATCCCAGTCTTCTTCAAAGATCACTAGTCTTAATTTCCATATTTTGAAAAATATGGGAAAATGTCATAAAAATCTGCTTTCAAGCACATCAATCACAGGGCATTGGGTAAGGAAGAACAAAGCTTTGTAGAGAACAGATTCAGCTGGGCTGGTTGAACTTATCAAGTGGTATTGCTGGTCTGGAAACCAGCCAATATTTAATCAGTTACACAAAGGATAAAATAGGGACTACCAAGATGATATTACAGAGAGAGACAAGTTATTTACCAGTAGTGATAAACCAAGAGTCTAAAAGGATCCCAGAGTTAACCCAGCACACTCTGGGCTGGCCCTGCATGGAGCATGGGTGATGTATACAAATGTATACATATATACACAGGTGATCAAACATGGCTCCTGCTCTCAGGCCATTCATGGTATAGAGGAATTTGAAGAAACAATAGGAAACAATTGGCAATTATATGGGCGGGAGAGAAACAATAGGAAACAATTGGCAATTATATGGGCGGGAGACTTGGTGTACTTCTTTATAGTCTCTGATTACATGATGCCTTAACTTCCCTGCCTAGTTTTCAAGACCTTCATTCAACCTTGTTTCTCTTGGCCCCCCAGGGGGTAGACGCTGCTCCAGACAAGTCCACTTCCTAACTGCGTCAAAAACATAACACGCTTTTGTTTCTCTTTCTCCCTTCACTGAAATACCATCCAGTATCCTACCTGACCAAAATCTACCCAGCATCCCAGGGCCAGTCCTTCCACACCAATCCCTTTCATCTCTGAGCAGCCATGACCTGACCTATGCTGTTTGCAAAGTGCATGGTGTACAATAGGTGTGTCTCTTGTCTTCCAAACGACATTATGAACTCAGAGTAGAGAGCATGGCTTTTCACCTTTATTTGTGTTCTCCACAGTGGGTGCCAGAGTGCTGAGCACATGGTGGATTAAAATATGGCTGTAAACATGCCAAAGCAATGAAATAGGAGGCTTATAATGGGGTCTTCGTTAAGAAAAGAAAAAAGGAAATATGACATCATCATGTGTCCATGAGAATATAATACATAAAAATTCAGTTTCTTTTAGATGCCTACTAGTGAACCTAATTCTAACTAGCTTAAAGCCCAAGAAAGCCGATTGGTTCACCAAATAGCAGCACAGAAGTAAGGGTGGAGTTTCAGTGTTCCATTAGCCTTATAGCTCTTGGGTGCATCTTTCTGCAATCCTCTTGGCTCTCCCTGCCTCCATAAACCAGCTTCTGCCTCAGGACAACAGCGAGCTGGCTATTTCTAGGCTTCACATCTATGACATATCTACCTCCATGACCATGAAGTATCATCCTTAAGAACACTAAGAGACTTGTTATTTCTCTCAGAGGAGCCAAGAAGAACTTTCCCAGCTGCCTCTAGAAAACCTCATCTCATGCTCTCAGACCCTGACCAACCACTGCCCATTGGGATGGGATTACTCTTAGATTAATGGGACAGCCCCTCCTGGGACAGGCTGAGGGGTGGGGGAACAGGTGACATCACGTGAGGCACATGGGTTGCAATGAGGGTGGATCAGTGCCTGAAGAGAGGCAGAGATACCCAGTGGGCAATGAATATTCTTCACTCTAACATCAGATTTTTCCAAGGCATGGTGATGCAAAAAAATGAAGAATGTCCTCAAATTAGCGTGAGAGACAATCATTCCAGATTTGACCTGGACATGTGAAAAACTGATGTGAATATGCAACAAACATTGAGACAAAGAACAAAACAAATTCAGTACACTGCCCTAGCTTCGGAAGAATTGAGCCTGCATAATCTAGACAAGGGAAGGTCCAAAACAGTTGCAATAAATGTCTTTGATTATTCAACCGGTCTTGATGAGCATGCTGAGTATCTGTTTTCTGTTTCTCCAGGGAACTCAACAAAGTCTTATACGAGATCAGAAGTGGGTGCAGTTTGGTATAGGAATAAACTTCCCAACCATAGAGGTGACAACTCCAGGAGAGTCTGTCAGAGATTCTTAAAGCTGGCCTTGCCCTCCCTCGCCTCTCAGGCCTCAAACCAGTGATCACCAGATCTGTCTGTTCTAGCTAATAAATCCCTTTCCTCTTCCTCCCCTTGTTCTCTTCATCTTGAAGCTCACTGGTTTAACTCAAACTTCTACTTATTATTTTTCACCTGGGCTACTGTAGTGACTTCCTGACTGGACTCTTCCTCTATTCTGTTTACATTAGCCAGAAAAAATGTGGAGTTAGCTCACTAAAAGAGAAAAAAAAATCTGACCGTGTCACTCCTAGGCTTCAAACCTCTGAATAGTTCCTGACTAGCTTTAAGATAAAAATCAGACTCATTTACAAGTTTGCCAGGCCCTCCCTGCATGGCACCAGGTCTCCTAACTCTCCTTTCTTTTTACATTCAAGCATGACACATTCACACTCCTAACAGGAGGGAAAATCTCTGTTTTTACACCTTTCATTTCACTCTCCCCGCTGATCTTCTATGGGTATCTACTCCTTTTGCAACTTTTTCTTGCTCTCTCTGACACAATTAGTGATGTTCTTAACAACTTGCACTAACCCGTGTATTTAATTAGATCAGAATTACTTCGTTATCTGTCTCTTTCCTCCGTAGGCTCTTTGCTTCTCAAGGGCAAGGGGTGTCCTCCTCTCTTTATCTCCCTGACTCCTAACATAGCACCAGGTACCTGGTGGAGAACTTAATAAACCTTGGTTTAAAAATCTATCTAATTCACTAAGGCAACTCCAATTCGGAGAATGTTAAAATACGGGATTTTTTTTTTTTTAAGTCCGCTTTAGATGTTTTAAGTAAAAGACCAACTGACATGCATTTTAGATACACACATGCAGCAGGAGGAAGACTAAACTTACAAGAAAAAATAAATATGCCAAAACGAACGAGGGGAGGATGGAAAGGAATTTGTATTTGCCCATTGTGTTCACCCCTCCCACCTCACTCATGGTGGTTGCTCTACAACTTCTTATTGAATCAAACTTTTTATTCTCCAGCTCAGACATATGGCATTTTCAATACCATATTCCCATGTCATGTTTGTTTGTTTTAGACTAAAGAGAGATGCCCAACTTATTCAACTAAATCTGTAAAGAAAAGTTGTGCTGTTATTTTAAATGCATTGTTTTCCTGTCCTGTCAGTCACAAACCATTTTAAATATGGGCCTAATCACCAGTATTCCAGGGGGCTCGCCACAGAAGGGAGCTGGGAGGTAGGAAGGCTCAGAATCACAGCGAGTGTGTATCTGGACTCCTAGGCGCCAACTGGCATGTGAGCAGCGTCCAGCTGGCGTGCACCTGCACCTGGGATGCCACCTCCCCAGGACAGATTCAAGTTCAGCCTTGGCATGGGGTGGAGGGAAGAGTTGGCCTCTAAGCCAACCTGTAAGTGATCCTGTCAGGTGCTCATGCACAGGCTGCTTTTTATGAGGTGGATTTAAAAGTCAGGCAGGTGGTTATCCTTTTATCAGAGAACGAGGGCTGTGTACCATCTCTCAGCTAGCCTGATGGGGACAGATTTGGGGGGTTGGCCCAGAAATAGATTTTTTTTAAGAAGAACTCTAAAGAAAATGATTTCTTGTTCCTATTTTTTTTTTTTTAAGATTTTATTTATTTGCGAGAGAGAGAATGAGAGACAGAGAGCATGAGAGGGAGGAGGGTCAGAGGGAGAAGCAGACTCCCCACTGAGCAGGGAGCCTGATACGGGACTCGATCCCGGGACTCCAGGATCATGACCTGAGCCGAAGGCAGTCGCTCAACCAACTGAGCCACCCAGGCACTCCCTCGTGTTCCTATTATTAATTTCCAAGTGCCATTTTTCAATTCAGATAAACCAGAATTTTGATGTTTACCTAAACAGAAATCAACATAGAAATCAACGCAGAAAGTTATATAATATATTTTCTTAAAAGTATCTTTTTGACCAAGCATTTTGTTTCAGGAAGGACAGACATTAAACTGTGAGGGAGAAAGTGGACACCCAGCAAGCCAGTAAGATCAGTTGAAAAAACACTGGTGATCAGTGGGGTGGCTTGTCATAGTCAGGTCACCCTCAAATTTTAAAATGTGTCAGCATATTAGGTCACCTTTGTGAATTAATTTATTTTAGATTCAAGAAACTGAGCTAGATTTTCCAATTTAGTCCGTTAGAGAAGAGTTATATGTACTGGGAGTATTCACTGCCATATGGATTAATTGTATAACTAAATTTAACCAGGGTCACTCTCTGGTTATACTCACTGGTCATGCGCATACCCTACTGATATTGTCATCTTGGTCCTAATTTCTCATTTTTAACAGAATACCAAAGTTTCATTTCCCATTTTGTATACTGTCCTTTCATGGACACATATTTACACTTGTTAGTGAATTAATTTCACACATTTAGACTTCAACAGTCATTAGTGTCATAATGATTATAGTAATTATATGAATAATGAGGCCCAAGTGATCAAAGAAAGATGACTTCCTGTAGGTGATGAGCAAAGTCAGCCACTGTTGGTGACCAGTGTAATGAGTTTCAGTTTGCTTAGTATGCATTTAAAGATGTTTTTCTGTGATCCAGGAAAGTATACTGTATATTCAGCTAAAATTTGATGGATCTGATGATTTAATACTATACTGATTTAATGAAGAGCATGATGAGACCTGCATGTTTACTAAACCTTGTTGTTTTCTAGTTATCAGTACTAAGACCATTAAGGTACATAATTAAAAGAATTAAAAGGATGTGCGTGTAATTGATATAAATACTACAAGTGATCTTATTCAGTAGCCAGTAATTATACTCAGTTAATTGTCTGATTAAGAATTCAAAACAATGGATTCATTTTTTTTTTTCCTTCAGAAAGGTTCTGTGTGAGGTCATATTTTCAGGGATCTATTCTAGGTGATTCCAAAACCTTGGACTTTTTGACTTTTGTAACTACATTTGACTCTCTCCCCTTTCTATATAGCCTTTGATGATATGGAGGATGGAGGATGACGGTGGTGATCAAAATAGCCAATCAAGTTTCATGGGTAGTATCTGAGGGACTGTGAACCACTTGAGGACAAACTGATTCTCATGCATCTTCTTCAACCATCATAATCATGTTTGTTACACTCTGCTTACATACACACATACCCCACCTTCCCTTTAAAAATGCCCTAAGTAATACTAATTCTAGTCACAATACTCATATTCTTAGTGGATGAGTTGACATACTTGTCTGTATTTAAGATGAAATAATAGCCATTTACAATTTCACACGTGTATACCACTCCTGACTCCTAACTTCACGTCAAGGCCAAGTATAATGCACCACTGCCACTTAAAATTTTTATAATAATATATGGCATGAATACATTTAGATCTCTCATCAATCTGGAATTGGATTATGTGTGCTGTACATGAGGGATGGGTCCAATTTCTTTTTCATGTGAATAACTTATCATAATACCATGTATTGAAAGTCCATCCTTTCCTCATTGATTTCCAATACCACCTTGTCATTTGTCAGTTGTTCACCTATATGTGGCTCTATTTCTTGGATATTACTGTATTTCACTGGTCAGCTGGTGCCAATATTAAAATATCTTAATATTCTAGCTTCATGATCTGCCCCAACCCTATTCTCTTGCAAGTTTTTTGTTTGTTTGTTTGTTTTAGCTATTGTTGGAACTTTTCACTTCCATATACGTTTTAGAAGCGGTTTGTCAAGTTATAGAATAAAAAATGTTCTTTGGGAGAGGGGAATTTTAACTAAATCCATAGTTTAATTTGAAGGAAAATTGACATCTTTAAGACACTGATTTTACCATCTATAAGCGTAGTCTATCTCTACATTCATTTAGGACATTTTCATAAATCTCAATAATATTTTGTATTTTTTCTGTAAGTTTTGTATGTATTTTATTATATATTTTTCTTAAGTATTATAAGTTTTTGATGCTGTTGTGAATGGCGTATTTTAAATTTAGGTTCTATTTGCTGTAATATAAAAATGCACATAATCCTATATAATAACTCACTTTCTGGTAACCTGACTAAAACCTCCTGTTTATTCTGATAGTTGACATTTGAAGAAATACAGGCAGGCGTATCATTTGTTAATAGGAACATTTTTGTTTGTTTGTTTTTACAACTTTTTTTTTTTCCTGTGATCTTGATTACATTTATTTGTTTATTTTCTGTTTTCATCATGGAACGCAGTAACAGGGGAACCAATGTGCCATGGCACATTGTTTTTACAACTTTTAAACTAGTTTTTCTTTCTTGTCTTACTGGAACATCTACAGCTTCCAATATAATGTTGAATGAAAGTGGTTTTGGTAGCCACTCTTAAAGAGTGGGCTTAAAAAGAATATTTTCAATGCTTCAGTATTTTGTATGATACTGTTTTTTTTAAGGTACTTCTCCAAGTTTTTAAGAGTTGTTTTTTTGTTTGTTTGTTTTGTTTGTTTTATCATGAATGGACATTCAATTTTATCAAGCTTTTTTTTTTTTTTTACGTGTATTAAGTTTATTATTTTTCTCCTTAATCTGGAATGTGATGAATTCCATCTAATGTTAAATCAGCCATATTGCATCGGTCATTACAAATTAGGCTGTGCTGCATTAATAAGCGTCTCTAAAATCTCAATTAAAACAATGACTGCTACATGTCCAACAGGTTTTAACAAGGGACCTATGTTTATTTTAGTCTTATTCTAAGACCTGAGCTGGTGGACGAACCATCTTGACGCATGCTTCCATTATCATCATCGAACAGGAACAGAGCATCAAAAGATCTTTCTTTGGCAATTCTGGGCTCTAGCGCAGGAGCAGTTCATGTCGCTTCTTCCCACAGCCCTTTGCCTAAACTACTTGTGTGAGTGTGGGAAATGAAATTCTGCTGTGTGCCTAAAAAGAAGTGGGGAACCTGGTATGAGTGAACACTAGAAGCCTCTGCTACATTTGCATTTCTACAAACAACTCCACTTTGTCGTAAGAGGTACATTTCTCTACGTTACTAGATGCCTTTTGCATCTATATTAGTGAGTGGAACTGATCTGATATTATACTTTTGGAAGTAGGTTTTGGAATCAATGATATGTGAGCTTCATAAAATGGGTTTCAGAGTTTTCCCTCTCTACATTCTGGAGTAAATTGTATAGGATAGGTGCTGTTATTTGAATGTGTGGTAGAACAAATAGGTATAAAAGACTAGGCCTAGACCTATCACTTTTATTAGTGAGAAGATTTTTAAGTGCAGATTACATTTCTTACAAGACAATGTTACAAGATTTCCTATTCTTTCTCAGGTTAGTATGATAAGTTATATTTTAGGAATTTTTTCATTTTATGAATTGTCAGATTCATTGGCACAATTTATTCATGTGTATTAAATATTTGTATCATTCTTATTTTTTTATTTTATTGTTATTTATTTTCTCTTTCATTTTTCATGCTGAAAAAGTCCCCTGAAGTTTGGCAATTTTATTAGTTTTTTAAAGAAAAAAAATGGGGTTCCTCTCTTTTGATTTTTGATTTCATTATTTCCCCTCTTATCTTTATTGAGTTCTTTATGTTTTTCTTATTTTGCTGTTCTTTTTACAGCTTCTTAAAAATGCATGTTTGATCCATTAGTTCTTAGTCTTTCTTCTTTTCTAATATAAACATTGAAGACTACAAAGATCTCTAATGCATCTTTCCCAGATTTATTCGTTGTTAGCATTTCTCTTTCTCTTCGTGTGTGTGTATGTATATGTGTGTGCAGATATATATGTGAGTATATATACATACATACATATGTATGTATGAATATATACCTGTGCATATACATACACATAGGCGTACATACACATGCATATACATACAGACATATATAATTATATATATTATAAAAATAATTGCACACACTTGTAGAATTACTTTTGTTGTGGGTATGCAGGTAGTAAACTCAGTTTTTGTTTGGAAATCTTTATTTCACCTCAGTTTTTTTAAAAACTAGGATTTTATTTTATTTTTTATTTTTGAGAGAGAGAGAGAAGGGGCAGAGGGAGAGGGAGAGAGAAAATCTCAGGTAGACTCCCCATTGAGCTCAGAGCCCAATGCGGAGCTCAGTCTGACAACCCTGAGATCATTACCTGAGCAGAAATCAAGAGTTTGACACTTAACCGACTGAGCTACCAAGGAACCCCTAAAAATCTAGAATTTTAGATTGAGAAGCTTTTGTTTTGTTTTCCTCTGTGCACAGTAAAAATATTATATCACTGTCTTCTTTAGTGTATTGTTTCTGATGAAAATTCACAGGTTATTCTAACTCTTGCTTCCAAGGTGTTTGTCTTTTCTCTCTGGCTACATTTAAGATCTTCTTTCTGTCTTTGGTATCTTGTAATTTCACAATGGCATGTCTAGATACAGATTTCTTCTTATTAACACTACTGGTTATTCACTGGAATTCTGGAATCAGTGGATTGATAGCTTTCCAATAGGTTTGAAAAATTCTCAGCCATGATTTCTTCAGATCCTGTGTCTGCCACCTTCTTTTTCTTCCTCTTCTGAAACATCAGGAAGTATGTTAGACCTTCTAACTCTATTCTCGATATCACTAAAACTCTTTCATATTTTCACTGTCTTGTGTCTCAAGGAGGATTCCTAAAATATAAATATATATAAAATATATATAAAATATAAATTCGTGTGTGTGTGTGTGTGTGTATACATACATATATATATATATATATATATATATATATATATATATTCTTCAGTTCTATTTCCAAGTCACCTGTTCTCTCTTTGGCTGTATCTAAACTATTGTTAATCAACTGATTTTTTTTTTTTTTAGTTATTACTCTCAGTGTTAAGAATTCTTTTCTTCATTAGTTTTCTTTTTGATTTCTTGAGACATTTTAAACATAGGTATTTGGTATTCTGAGGCTGATAATTCTGATACCTGAACATTTTATAGTCTGAATTTGCTGTTACTTCTGCTGGTTGATTATGATGATTATGATGTCTTATTTTTCTTATGTGTTTCATGTTTTATCTGTTTGTTGTTTTTACTTTTTGGATTGTGAACTATTTTTTTTTAATTTATAGTTATTTTTTGAACATTAAAATAGATTTCTTAAAAAAAAATGCAAAGCGCTAGATTTCTCCAAAATGATTGTAATTGCTATTGGAACACTACAAGTCTGGGTCTATTCTAAACTGAATTCTCATTTTAAAGTTTTTGAGTAAGCCTCAAAATTATGAATTATGGATATTCAGGCTGCAAACATTGGTGAGGTCTGTCTTCTGATTATGAACTGCAGGGGTAGGTTTCCCACCCTACTCCTGCTTAATTCCTAGTTACGATGTACACAATTTTGCTTGCAGTCTCAAGGGCTGGGGGTTATTTATTTATTTTTTTATTTCCCGTTCGGCTGAAGATGTCCAGGTTCATGGATGCAGGAAGATTTCCTATTAGAATTTACACTGTAGGTGAGCCTTAGCTTTAGAACTCCTCTGCTTCTAGAAATTAGATCACAAATCTCAAGGTCACAATTTTGACATAAGTTCCCTCAGGCAAAAGCATGCTCTAATGCTTTGCTTACTTTTCTGATTTTCACCTTCACTCAATCCCTAGCTTGAATATTTTCTGGAATGACTATAATTGAGAAAAAGATTTATTTCCTTGTTTGCTATTATTGTTATTTTAATTTTCTTTTCTGAGAATCCATGTTGTCTTAGATAATGCCATGTTTAACGGGCACTTTAGTTCAATCAGTTTCTATTGTAAATTTAGAAAGGTTCTAAACAAGACTAGAATTAGAACAGATTCTTCTTACGGTGTGTAGATATACTTATCTAAGGGCTAAAGTCTATGTATTTTCATTTGAGAATCTTTGTCTTTATAATTACCTTCTACTATTTGAAACTGCAGGCCTTAAAATGAATAGACTTATCTTTTTCCTACTAATGATCAAAAACATTGTATACCTTAAAAACAAGTTAAAATTCAGGGGACAGCAATTTGTAATACCTCTTCTTTGACTGTATAAATATTCACATTTTAAAATTGCATTTCTCAAAGTGTATCAGCTGCATCTGAGAATCTTGAAAAGGTAATTTAAAAATGAACATTTCTAGGTCCCTCCTCAAATTTGCTGAATCAGAATCCCCTTAATGATGCATTTAATCTCCATTTCTTTTAAATATTTATTTATTTATTTTGAGAGAGAGAGTGAGAGTGAGTAGGGGGAAGGGCAGAAGGAGAGAAAGGTATCCTGAAGCAGACTCCCTGCTGAGCATGGAGCCTGATGCAGCTGGATCCCAGGACACTGGGATCACGACCTGAGCCGAAATGAAGAGTCGGCCACTTAACCAACTGAACTACCCAGGTGCCCCTATAATCTCTATTTTTAAAATAATAGTGTACTTTGTTTCCATATATCATAAAGTTTGAGAATCACATGCCAACATTTGTTTTAGGAATACAGATTTGGTTTTATAAACGTATTTTTCTAGAACACACATACATGCTTTCCATTCCTTACAGTTTTTTTTAGTGTTTCAGTTCTTTTATATTTTTGGTATTTTTTAATATCCTTTAATACTACTTCATTTGAAATAGAGTGTTTAAATGCCATTTAAAGCTGTAATAATATACTCCAGATATTTTCTTTGTCCATTTATTTTGAATATACAGAAAAATGAAGCATAGAGCTTCATAGATTTGTGGACTTCTTGAGAAAGCCAAAAAATTCTGTCAATGTATCAGTTAGTTTATGTGCTACTCAACATGGAAAGAAACCAAAAATTGACATCTATAAAAATAAGGCCCCTTGAATGTTAGTATCAGACTGAGTTTAACTGTTGAAACCTAAGGATCCAAATCAACTCAAAGAGCATTGTTATAGATAAACTAACCTTCAGTTTCAATGTATTAAGTACATATTTAGTGATACATGTGATTTTTTTCTTCATCTTTCATATCTACACATATGTTTACTAATTTCTATTTATGAAGGGTTTTTTTTTTGGAGACTGTTGATTACATGTAACATTATAAGAATATCTTTTGCTGATAATATTTTTTAATTTATTACTAAATAAAAAGTTTAGTTAAATGTAATTATTTTTAAATTACAAAATTAATCAAATAATAACTAAGAAGCTTTGTAAGATCATCTGCGATTTTCTAGAATGGAAAGACTGGAAATTTGAAATATTTTTCTTTTTATTATCCATGAAAATCAAGGGGGGAAGAAGGTACTTTTACCCTTTACAATATTATAGTTTCGCTTGATTAATAATTATTTTACTCTAAGCCTCTATTCCATCTTGAGCATCTAATTCTAAATCAGGCTGCTTAATTTATTTTCTTGTTTTATTCTTATAACAGTCTATTTAATTAGCATGATTTAAGTGCATAACTAACCAATTCCCCATATATGAGTTTTATAAAAATCTTTTAAAACTTAATATTTGCACCCCATAATAAATATTTCTCTGCAACTCCCTTTTGGCTAATCCATTTACTATTTAATGCTCAGGAGTAGCAAATCATGCATGAAGCAGGTGTTCTCTGACTGAGCATTCCATAGCTGGGTCAATTAGCTTAAGATGTTAAGAGGTCACCAGAGCATAATCACAATTGTTTTATGATAGACCAAATCCAGATATCTCTAAGGTGAGTTGCATAGCATGGTATGAAGTATGCTTCAAATTCTCTTTTTCAAGGAAATGTTAACATTGAAATTGTTTATGTTGATGTTATTGATCACTAATGTATCATAGACAGTATGACGGCTGGACAAGGAATACCACTTACATCTTTCCTAATTTTTAAATGAGCCCACAGAATCATAATTCAGAAGGAAGCTCGTAAATGAACCATTGAGGATAGAATGGAGTGAAGGACAAATCTCTATTTTTACTTACTCTACATCCCCCGAGTGTTCTGTTACAAACAAATTCCATCTTCTCTAAGTTCCTTTGACTAAAATCTTCTCTTCACTTTTAGGGACTATATTAGGTGAACTCGTTATTATATTCCCTGTTGTATTAGCTAAGCTTTTCCTTCAGTAACGCAATTTATTTTTATCTTGAAATTAGTAGCAGCTTTATGACTTTTGACAACTTCATATCACCTTCAAACTCTCATCCTTACACTCACCTTTAGATACAAAATGTTCAAATTCAAACTATATTCTCTTTTGAAATACCAATTAAATTTAGAGGTGATATTAAGGTAAAAAATGAAAGTAGAAAACACTAGAGCTTTACTTAATAATGTTATCATCAATCTCCATGCCTAGGGACCAACTTATGGTTAAAACATAGTCCTAACAAGTTCCTTCTGATTTGTTCAATAACTCACTTCCCTTGGATGGGGTCCAAGGTAGCCCCTGTCATATACTAACTTCCGTATAATATTGACTTTTGTCAGGATGAGGATCCAGAATACTAAGAAAGTCGAGTCTTATCTTTTAGGCATGTTTTTAGCTTTCATCACATTAGGTGCTATCTGCAGAATGAAGGAGATGTTTTTTTAATTAAAGTGCATAAAACTTGAATACCAAAAAGAAGTGTGCTATGGAGGAAAACCCCAGATCAAAAGACCATTATTACCAGTGATTGTATATAACTGCTTCAAATTAGTTCTACTTTTTCAACTCATAAAACTTGTTATGTAAAGAGTACAAGTTATCTAACCAATGTGAGTTTCAGATACAGAAGGAAAATCATGACAATCTCCCAAGATGCTCTTCGGGGTAAGTGGGATCTCCTTGGGAACCACTTCCCAGATCAGTCTAGCCTATCCATAAAGACACGTTTAAATTGCCCTCCGTGAGCCTGCTGCTAACAGTTGTGTTCTTACATTATGTATGAATCTCTGCTTGTTGCATGAACAAACTGCACAATGTTCCATTAGTGATTTTCAATTTCATGCTAAGCTTTGCAATTTATTAGTGTTATTTAGACGAATGTACTATTATTTTGCATATTTTATATCATTTGTTATTCATGCAATGTGATATTTAAGTATTGGGGATCAATAAGTCTTCTGCATAGTTTATAAATTTGTACGCTTAAAAAGTAAATCAATTAAATATACTACTGCATTGAATTTGTTTGGGGTGTTGTTTTCTAGACATACATGCTGTCCTTTTCTTTTCAAAACTTGGGACTATTTTTTAGTAAACAGCATTTTTAAATATTTTAACATGAGTACTTGAGTGGCTGTATTGAAGCTATATGGTTATAGTTTACATTTGAATTATGAGGTGCTAGTGATGAGTGAGATACTTTGGTCTAATTTTGCGATTAGCCAGTAAATCCATAGAATACTTACACTTTCTTTTTTACCTTTAACCACCATTATAGTGCTTGTTTTAAATGTTGGAATGTAGAATGTATTTTTCAGACTAAATGTTAGTGGATAGGGAAGGAAATATATTTCATATGTTATATATACATATACACATATACATATACAAAAATACATATAATGTTGTAAAATTAAGTGTTTGAGAAATCCCCCTATCTAGCACACTTACCTTGCCATTTTTCTCTATTAAGTGCATGGGTACAGAATTTACACCTGGTACAGAATTTACACCTGGTTTGATCTTAGGACCTAGTGATTGGTAAGACCTGCCTGGGTTCATGTGTTTATTAATGCTCTAGTCAGGACTTGTGACAGCAAGAAATTTAGTTAGTCCCACCATGAAGATAAACCATTCCGAGTCTACTGCAAAACATTGCTCGTTCCATCCTGAGTTCCTGATCCCTAGTCAAGCAGGAAGAGGGCACGTGTGCTTCACTCAGGGAGGATAGCTCAGTGGCTTAAATCTGTCCTGTTGGCATATTGCACCTTCCTTCACTTCCCTGCTTCCCAGCTTTCCGAGTTTCGTCATTCCTCTTTATACCAAGGGTTTTCATCATTTCTGAAAAATACAAACTCTCTTTCTCACATGCATCCTCTCTTTCTCCACTGTATAGTTCAGTTTTTGCATTTGAAGTCATTTTCCTACTTTTATTTATTTATTTTTTTTACTATATTTCAATCTCTTTCTCCTGCTATTCTTACTGCTTTCCTGGACTGTATGACTTTCGATGAGTAATTTTAAAATGTTAGAACAGTTCATTGTCCAAAACTCCTGAATCACTTGAAGCCTGTCTATATGTAATTTTTGAACACATGTATACAAATATTACAAAATTTTTAAATGCTATGTTACATTTTTAAACTCTAGCTTTGGAAAAGTATAGAATATTGCTAAAGATTTGAACGTCTCTGCAGGAATGCTACTGAGAGAACTTCTAGAAAGAATTAGATTGTTTAAAAGAATACTTTATGTCTTTGTAAGATTGTCTCCAGGGTGGATTATTATAAAATAAGCCTAATTTTCCCATTGACTCAACTTAAAGATTTAGTAGGAATTTTCTTTGAATTATTTTGGTTTCAATTTTTAAAGATTATTAATGGTAACATGACAATTTTGCTTGGGTTTGCATTTGCTCACTTGGGTTTTTCTCTTTACTATAGAGTAATGGTTCTTCTTCTTTACTGTTCATTCTTTGAATACATATTTATATGAGCCCATTTGTTAGGCTCAGGCCTGGATGCTGGGGACCTATGAAAAGAAACTCCACACATAATCTCTGCTGTGATCCTGGGCTTGGAGCCCAGGAATCTGTATTACAACCACCACCACGGTGATTCTGATGCTTATGGAACGTGGACCACCCTTTAACAAACAATATTCTAGTGACAAATGCATTGAAATATAGAACTGGTAAATTGCAGGCTATGTAATTACTATTATTTTTTTAAAGAACAGTCACACTATTTCAACCAAAATGACAGCTGAAACCAAAAAATAAGTTTTGTTCACAGCAGCAAAACTAGGAACTGCCCTCCCCTTGAGAGGTCCTACCCACCAAGGTACAGCAACAGTGAATAAGTTTTGTTCACAGCAGCAAAACTAGGAACTGCCCTCCCCTTGCGAGGTCCTACCCCCCAAGGTGCAGCAACAGTGGGCTTTGCAGTGTCCTTGATCTCCTGTAGTGAGACATTGCTGCTTGCAGAACACCTGCAGTTGGAAGCTTAGCTGCTACATCAGGAGGAAGTTCATGGTTCCAGAATTTCCATATGGATATATTTTAAATATGAAAATCCTACCCATATGGGAGGCATTATACCAGGGAATACAGCGAATTAGTAATTTCACACTTTTACATACCTAAACCTTTAGCATCGAGGTAATTTTACCTGGGTTAAATAAAAAATTAATTAATTAATTTTAAATAAAAAATAAATAAATAATAAAAAATTTTAAAAAAGGAAACCTGTCTTGCTATTGAGGTACAATATCTCTTAAGCAAAAATAGCTCTTGTGCCATAATCATATGAAAGCTTAAGGGATAACTCTTAATTTGACTAGCTATCGTTTGTACTGATCTCTCTTCACTCTGTCCCCAAAACTACCCCACGCATGGGCTTTATATGACCCATATTTTTTCCAGAAAAAGCTAAATCCACTTAGTAACCAAAATCTTGCATTTACTTTTTCTCTTTCCCCCACTGAATTGGGTGAATTAATTGTCTTGCTTATGACACATATGTTAATACACTGTATATTAGATAGAAAAATGTGTATATAAATCGGATGCATGTATATTTACAGATATACTGAATATACAATATATAAACAAGAGAGGCATTTTTGGTAGATATACTAATATATGTATGTGTGCATGTGCATGTATACACACACATATATAATATTAACAAGGACTTCCTGAGCTTAAAAATTAAAACCCAGAAATTCTACACTGTGTGACAACATGGACGAACCTTGAGGAATTATGTAAAGTAATGCTAGTTCAGCCAGTCATGGAAAGGCAAATACTACATGCTTCTACCTAAACCTGGGAGGTAGAAATACCCAAGACTCGGTAGAAATACCCAAGACTGGGTATTTCACACAGTCAAAATGATTGACTCAAAGAGAGGAATGTCTGGGGCAGGGGGAGGGGAGAAAGGAGAACTTTCTTTCTCTTTCTTTCTTTCTTTCTTTTTTTTTTTTTTTTAAGATTCATTTATTTGTGAGAGAGAGAGAGCCCAAGCAGGAGAGTCAGAGGGAGAGGGAAAGAATCTCAAGCAGACTCTGCGCCCAGCACAGAGCCCAAGTAGGGGCTTGATCTCACAACCCTGAGATCACGACTGGAGCCAAAACCAAGAGTGGGACGCCGAGGAGATCTGATTAGAATGGAGAGCTTTCTAATCAAAGGGCATAATTTCAGTTAGGCAAGATGAATACATCCTGAATATCTGCCGTACAGCATTGCGCCTATAATTTATACTACCGTATCAAACACTTAAAATTTTGTTAAGGGGTAGATCTTCTGTTATGTGTTCTTACCATAATAAAGTAAAATTTAAAAATAAAATTATAAGGGAAGAATAAAAAAATGAGAGTCCAAAATAAGATTTCCTTCAAAAATTATTATAATTGCTTCCTTCAAAAATTATAAATAAACTTGAAAAAAATCCTATATTAGACTATAATTGTTAAGCCAGAAAATTCTATTCCAGTGTATGTGTAATTAGAGAACTTTTCTTTTCAAGACTAAAAAAAAATTTCACAGTTTCAGTCCTTACTTAAAAAGTGAATATTATTTGAACCTAGACTTAGTCGTTTTAGTTTTTTCCAGGCATTGTTGTTAACTGGATGCACATGGAATATATGAGCACTTTAAAAATTGTGCAGTGTATTCCTTCTATTGCCAATAGACAGATCAATGCATTCCTATTTTTAGAAATTATGTGATTTAGAATCTTATCTTAAAATTGAAGTGAATTAAGAAAGAATACAATCTGCCAATGTCTATAGTGTCCTCCTATGAAGCCGTAAACCTACACTCCAGCATACAGGGCCCATATGGGCTGAACATTCCAGCTGGAAGATTCATAGGTCATCTCGTGACTCTTACTTCACAAATGAAGAAACGTGGACACAGAGAAGCTTGCTCTAAGATTGTTTGTAATGAAGCCAGAAGTAGAATCAGTTTTTAGATCCTACCAATGAGACACAGCATAAATGTGATTTGATAGAAAAGTTTATATGCTAATATGTTTATGAATAACCTCATTGCAATATGATATGGAGCGAAGTAGATACTCAATTTATAACTCAATTATTATTAATCCAAAAACAGTGTTCTACCTGCACTGACCTGCACTAACACTGGACATAAATGGAAAGCTGAGTGCTCTACCGTGACATATGCCAATCATCAAATCAATCCCAACATTCCTCGCAAACTGAATACCAGGGTATTTATTACCAGGATTCTTGGTGATAATAAGAATAATAATATGATAAATATTGGAAATACCCAAGGCCAAAAGAATATATCTGTTTAAGGAGGAAAATAAATTGAGGGGCTTAGGAATGGATTTGCGATGGAAACCTGATGAATTAGCGTCAGCCCTGGATCTCCAAGGTTAATTTTCAAGTGCACAACATAGTTTCAGGAACCTAGAATAACAAGGGAGCCCTGAACCTCCTTGACACAGGAGTGTTGCTGGAGGGTACAGGCTGCTGATAGGGGCCGTACGAGCTGATGACACAATTCAAGAGGAAGATCACAGATTCCTTTGTGAGTCAACTGGCTCACCCATTTAGAACAACCCACACATCCATTTGTTTTGTGAGCTCCAGATGGATACGCAGAAAATAGCCATGTGGTACTAAAATTTACAGTTCACTCATAAACAGTATGAACAAACATTCACATTTCAGCTACAGTAAGGGGGTCTTCCAGATAATCAAATCAGCACTGAAACTGTCGTGAGAAAACTGCTTAATATTTGAGTCTATAATGGGGGAACATCATTCCCCTAATTCACAAATGGGGAAGAAATCAATATAGTTGAAAGAGCCAGTAAATCAGATTCTTGTTTTAAAAGATAAAGAAATAATGCCTGTCCTGAGAAAGATGTAAGAGTCCCAGGCATCTCAGCTGGATGGTTACTTTCTTATGTAAATTGTGTGAACATAACTAATAAAAATGTGTACAAGCTTTCACAAAATTATATTGTCGCCCCAACTGAAACATTTTCAGTGGTGATGAGCAAAGTCATTTTTCTATTGTTGTCACAACAGTTGTCTTTTTAAAAAAATCTCCAGAGAAAATGATTAATTAGATTTCAATTATGCTGCAGGGGAAAAAAAAATGTACTTTACATACTCACACACTAAAAAGCATTATAGTGTTTCTTTAATGTGTTTAAAAATTCAAAAATGTTTTTAAAAGCCACTTAAAAAGTCAAAGCAAAAGCAAGCTAATGGAATATGGTGTCATCCTTCAAGTTGATGTATGTTGAGTTTTCCCAGGTCCTTTTGTATGACATTACACAGACATTGTTGGAATTCTTCTGAATTTTCTTTGAACATTCTGAAATACCCATTATGATCTGTTGATAGACACAAAGGTAATCTCTGTAGTTTTGCCATGACTTGCAGGAAACGCTGAAATAAATGTTGCTCCTTCTTCAGAGGAAGGGGGTGCGGTTGGCAAGGCAAAGCTGCTATTTGGGGCATGTCTGCATACTGGGATTAAAAGTACTTCCCCCCACCTCTCTTATCATTTCATTAATGAGGTATGTCCTCTCAAATTTCATTTCCCTTTCTCCTTTCTTGCATTTTTCTTCTCTCCTACTTCTTTCTCCCTCTTCCTCCTCCTTCTCCTTCTCTTACTTCCCCAGTTTGTCAGTTTCTTTTCCCCTTCATTGTCTCTTTTCATCTTTATTTTTATTTATTTTTAATTTTTGACTGAAGTATAATTGACATACACTATCCCATTAGTTTTAGGTATGTATCCTAGTTATTCGATATTTCTATACAGTACCAAAGGACCGCCACGTTAAGTGTCGCTCCCATCTGTGACCATATAAAGTTATTACTGTATCGCTGACTATTTTCCCTGTGCTGTGCATTTCATCCCCATTTGACTTATTTATTTTATAACTGGAGGTTTGTGCCTATTTCTTCCCTTCACCTGTTGCCTGTCTCCCTGCACGCCTCCCCTCAGGCAACCACCAGTGTGTTCTCCGTGTGTACTAATCAGTTTCTGTTTTGTTTGTTTTCTTGTGTGTGTTTTAGATTCCACATGTAAGTGAAATCATATGGCGTTTGTCTTTCTCTGATTTATGTCACATAGCATAATACCTTCCAGGTCCATCCGTGGTGTTGGAAATGGCAAGATTTCTTTTTTTTTTTTTAATTTTTCTTTTTATTTCTTTCCACTTACCTCTTAGCCCTAATTCTCATTTGTTCTTGCTTCTCAGTATAACCCCTTCCTTGATTAACTAAGGATTACAAATATATTTCTAACAGCTGTAACTGTGCTTTGTTAGTCAATATGGCTTGATGAACAAGATAAAGTTTTAATAGCACAGAATAAATCATCTTATATGCTCTTAATAGAAACTTGATACATTTTTGTATCAAGAGTGTCTAGAAATAAATTTTGGTATTTACTTTTTTCAGATGACATTTAAAGTATTTTTAAATGGCATTTGTTTGAAAAAGCTACACAGGAAGCTTTATTTCTCAAAACTTGTTTTCAAAGTTTAACAAAAATCTGTATTTCTACAGTGTAGTAATACTTGTTATATTGAGAGTTTTAACATTTTCAGTTATTATGCTTACAAATCTGCAAACCATGTTCCTATAATAAAAACCCTGATTTGCATGAATACAGTTATTCTCCTTAAGTGTTTTTTTAAATAGGTGAGTTACTGCTTTGGGGATATGTTCTATATGTTCCAAGTCTTAAGTTTTAATGTCAAAATATTCAAAATATCATTGGCAACATATTTTTCTTAACATTTCCCTGTTACCCTAATAGAGCATCCTTGATTTTTTTTAAGGTTTTTTAAGACACAGCTCAAATTACCTTTCTTTGGAAATAGCCCTTAAGTATGCTGCCTTATTTTCAGTTTCCTCCTTCATTCCATTCTGCACATCCAAAATTATTTAGGTTCCAAATTCTGTTGCCACTGGAAGGGAAGCAGTTTCATCTCATATGGCCTGGTTAGCTGTTAGAAGAACATGTGAAGCCAGGAAGCCAAGCCAGGAAGTACACAGATGCATTGAGAGTTGAGATCATGGAGGCAGAGTAATTATTTTAGACTAGTGAAGATAGAATACTTCAAAAACGAATGGAAGTTCATAGATAGCCACTGTTGTCGTGTCTACATACTTTTTAGCTTTTAGAAAAACTTGAAGTTTATATATTCGACTTCAAGTAACTTCATTGTTTATCTGATCATTAAATACAGACCTCCTGCACATGTGTTATATGCCTGATCTCTGAGAAAAAGAAACATATCTCCATGAACTGAGTAGAGTTTTTCAAACAAATATCTAAAATACTCTATTTTCTGATTCCCACCAAAGTACTCTGTTTTATACTAACTTACACTTTTAAGAGGCCAAATGAGAACTATTCATAAAATCCTTGAGGCTATGTTGGGTTATGTGTATTTAAACCATGGTCTATTCAAAATAAATAAATAAATGATCCCATAACATTTGCAGTCTAAGCGTAATTCATTTCATAATGGCGATCTCAAAACACGTTTGTTAATTTTGTTAATTATATCACTGTTGTTGACTTTCTCAGCTCAGTTTCACTTTTGGTGAAGAGATACTGATGACATTTAGTGTTTAATGTCATTAGTTGTTATGTTGGGTTTTGGTTTTTTTTTTTTTTTTTCTGACTGAGGATGGGAATATTGTTTGTTAATTTTGTGTCTCGCAGGAGTAAATGCAGGATATGAACATACATGTTGACTGTGTACATGCTAAAAATCATGCTTGGGAAGACTTAACTGCAGTCTGAAAGGAACGGAAGTATACTGGGGGAAAATGGTCCGGGGGGTTAAGAGGAGGTTCTCTGGCAGATTGCTTTGCCCAGCATGCTGTAATATCTCTTTCCAAAGCATATCGGCAAACAACACTGAACAATCTTGATAAAGGAGATTTAATTAAAATGCTGTAAGCATAAGATCTCTGTCTCCTTACTATAGAAGGTTTCATCAAAAGAATTTTATTACAAACCTAGCAGGATTTTTTAAATGTTTTATTCACTTTTAGCCGTCCCACTGATTAATTTACAGTTGGAAGTATAACACAACCAGTCGGTTCTTAATAAGGGCTTTTAAAAATCACAGCGTGTTCTTCAGTCCCTCAGTACAGGATGAATGTGGCATCAGGGACACAAATATCATTACCTTGATAAATTACTGACGGCATAATGATTATGGAAATCGTCATCGACTGATCATCAGTCACAATTTATTTCAAATCAATGTCTACAATTTGTAGCCTGGATGGAAGTTTTATCAAAACCCCCTCTGGTATAGAACGGCTCTTCCTAGCTAACTTCCTCCTAAGAGCATTACAGCTTTGTCATGCATCATCTGCTGTTCATGAATGGAACCACTCAATGATTCCATGGCCTCCAGCAATCCAAATTAGTCAGGAGAACATTGGGCTACCACACACTCATAGACAAACTCGTTCAGAAAAGCAGTTTAATTTAAGAACCAGCAAATGTGCCAAACTATAGAATCCCTCCCTAGACACAGAGTTTCCCATTTTTTTTCCCCTTTCCAGTTGGCAATAAATGGTAATGTTTGACTTTACTCTGCTGTTAAATTGCAAATAAATTGTTGCAGAATCATGACATAATAGGCATTTACATCTTTAAAACAATCTCTGTAACAGGAAGCATAATTTGCATGTGTTTGTCTGAGAAGTAGTATCTCATTACTCTTTTTCTAACACACTTAACACCTCAAGGAATTTTAGGCCAGAAGGGCCCAATGACTCAATCCCTGTGGTGCTTTTCTATAATATTTATCTAATTTTTAAGTTAGTCATCATTTATTAAGTATCACAAAATCATCATTGTTAATGCTAGCTAATGATGAACTGATAGAAGGAAACTTTGTCCCCAGAAGGTCGCCTTCTCAGAATAACATTATAGATGGTGGATTATACTTTAGCTAGGATGGAGATTTAGTCTGAATATAAGCAAGACCATTTTTGTTTTGTTTGTTTTGTTTTGTTTTGAAGAGCTGCCTTTTCTACTTTTGCATCTTTACCAGACAAATGAAATAATTTACTGAGTATCCACTTTGGTTTGGATAGACAGGCTGACGTGGAGAAAATACAACAGAAAATAAACACAGAAGCACTGAGTTCAGATGTGCTTTGTGAGGTAAAACTGATGACAGTGTTTCTTGGAGAGAAAAAAATAGTAATATCTGTATAAATTGGCCAATGCAAGTAAGGTTGAGGTAAAATGTAGTGTTTAAATTGTCAGTTACTAAACACTGCATGCTTTCTTTGTGCTTTAGAAAGTGTTTCATGGTAGTAATATTACTCCTTAACTTTATAGTTTTACTTTCAAACCATGACACGCAATTAGACACGTAAGAGATGCTTTCCCATAAAGATAAGATTACTAGTTCAAGAGTGATGCATACTTCTCTAAATGTGTATAGCAATTGTCAAAAAGCCAAAACAGGTAGAATTGAAAATGAATACTATTAAAGACTTATCACTTATTAAGCATCAGTTATGATTCAAGCATCCTGCTAAATGTCCCAAGTATATTATTTTTCTGTAACTCTCACAAGAACTCTGCAGAGGTTGGTTTAGCCTCATTTTCAAATGAGGAAAGTGAATCACAAATGCCTGAGGTTACCAGAAGTGTAGGAGGCAGGATGGTTTGCCTCTAAGGTCATCGTTCTTCAGCTTTTCAAATCTCCTTGGAATATGGGTAGTAGTGAAGATACAGAGTCTAGTTAAATTTTGCTTTTGGAATCTTTATGGGTCTGACATTTATGAATGGTTTCTCATATAAATAGTTGCATATGAATTGCTATGGAGAAAGAAAGAAAAAGGTAGGAAGATGGAAGGAAGGAAGGAAGGATGGAAGGGAGGGAGGGAGGGAGGGAGGAAGGAAGGAAGGAAGGGAGGGAGGAAGGAAGGAAGGAAGCAAAGAAAGAAACAAAGAAACAAAGAAAGAACAAATGGAAGGAGCAGACAGACATGGTCTCAGACCTTACGGAATTTACAGTTTCTCTACCTCAGTTTTCTCCTTCCTCCTAAAGAACATGCATTTCCCAAGGGGAAATGAGGACATTGGACAAATCTTTTATGAGCACTAACAACATGCCAAAACCTGTACGCCTAAATCAAGGCTGAAGATATTCCCTGGCTTCATCAGCTAAACCTCCTCTCCTTTCTAAGTGTCCTAGCTCTGTCGACGACACCATCATCTTCTTAATCAGCCTGTTTTGTGACTTTATTGTTGTCTTTGACTAGTCTGTCCAATATCTAATGAATGAGTGCATGTTGTTGACTTAACTTCTTTTGTGTACTTCACATAGATGTTTTGCCTTTTACCCATTCTATCCATTCTCCATGCCTTACACACTGGGGATAAACACTTTTTTCTAACACTATTTGTTAGTGTCCCCATTAATAGCATATGATAGCCCCTCCAGCTGACACTGATGACTTCCTAGTGTGTGATGAGGTCTGGGTCGCAGTTTTGTCAGAATGTCTGGGCCAGGGTGATCTTCCTGGACAGACAGGCATACTGACTTTCTCTGGTGTCTTTATCTTAAGTCTAAGGCCTCTGTTCTGTATATGCCAGGGCAAGTTAGCTCTCAGCAACAAGGACGGTGAAGCAGATATTTGTGGCGGAGTCAGCCCTGGACAGAGTGTGGGGAGTGCCATATTGGTCAGAGAGATAGACGGACTTGGGTCTTGGCTAGTTCCATCACTTACTAGCTGTGTAACTTTTAAGTTTACTCCCTTGACAAATAATAATTGACCACACACTCTGTACCAAGTCATTTTCTGGGGGGTTCAGTGGTGATCAAACAGCCATGGCCCCCGACTCAGTGGTATTTACTTCGAGTGGAAGGCAATAGATACAGGCAAGTAAACAACAAAATAAGATTATTGCAGATACTAGTAGGGGCTATTAAAAAAATTGAGTGATGAGAAAGAGAATGTGGTGAGGAAACTGGAAACACTGAATTTAGATTTGGTGGTAAGAAAGGCCCTATAGAGGTGAAATGTTTGAGCATGGCCCTAGGGATCTGCCAGGAAAAGATTGAGGAGCACAGTGTGTAGGTCAGAGGAGCTGTAAATGCAAAGACCAAGGAGCAGAAAGAAGGCCAGCGTGGCTGGAGGGTGGCTGATGAGGGGAGGGATAGTGGAGGGTGAGATCTCATCAGCAGGCCTCGTAAGTCATGGAAAGGGACTGGATTTGTACTAAGGCATGTTGGGGAAGCCATTGGCAAGGTTGAAGGAGAGGCATGACATGATGTGATTTTATTAGAGAAATATGCCTGTGTGTGCTGTAAGAAGGATGGATGGAAACAATGGGCCCAATTAGGCAGTTGTAACAAAGAGTTGTCTCCTCAAGCCAGGTCCTACCAAGAGCTGAAACAGAAACCAGTAATTCTGATTGCACGGTGTACTCAACTACTTTGGAATATCTGAAGTATTGTTTATTACTATTTATAACATAATTCATTAGAAGTATTTAATCAGGGCATATATTTTAAGGTGCAATAATTTCGATTTCGATTTCTCACAAAGTCAGCCCAAATACTTGGGGAGATTTATGTGCTTTACTCTCTGCCTTACTCTTACTTCAGAGAGGTTGTGGAAGAATTTGAGAGGGTGGGGATCCTATATTTTGGTCCTAAAACTGGCTATTTCCAAACGACACTGGTGAGAAAGATCAGATGTTGTGAAACACTTGGCAGTATTGACAGGGTTTTGGAATATAGGTGAGGTTCAGTGGGGTGGAGTCCAGCCGACAACCAAAAAAGAATTCTTGAGACATCTTTGGTGCAAATAGGTGGTTTATTCTTAAAGCAGGGGCACAAGACTCAGGGGCAGAAAGAGCTGCTGCCCCAGGGTTGTGAGGGGTGGCTGATTATATACTATGCAGTTGGGGGAGTTAAGAAGCGAGGTTTCAAGAGAACTTTCATATGCTAAGGAGGACCTACAAGATGCCTACAAGGTATCGAGGCCTTACCATTGTCAAGTTAAGGTTGTTTTTCCCCCTCTAGCAAGGCGTTAACATTAAGATAGTTGGGAGATTCCTGGAAGAATGTCACACATGTCCCACCCAGGAGTGGGGGGTGGGGGGAAGTTGCAGGGTGTCAGCGTATGCTTGGTCTTCAGCCAGCCCTGTGACCCTCATCAGTATCAATCAGTAACTACTCATCGCGTGCCCCCATAACATGCGTGATACTGCGCTGAGAACGTGGGAGACACACAGGCTCTACGAAGAAGTACAACGAAGTACAAAATCCCTCTCACAGGGAGCCTGCAGTCTCACACAGAACCTGTCTGCATTAGTTGACCCGGTAACCTGTGACCCAAAGCAGTGCTAGAGGACGCAACTGAGTAAAGCTGAGAAAAGGACGAGGGGAACACTTTAGGCAGTGAACAGCTTGAGGAAATAACAGGAAAAGAAGGAGGCGTAGAGTCTTTTCAAAGGCAATTGAGTCGTCTGGAGCAGAGAATTCACGGGGCCCACCGCATTATAAGGGAAGAGTGGGAAATGAGGGCAGAAAAGAAAATTGGAACCAGATTGTAAAGGGGGCTTAATGCCTGGCCAAGGAATGTGGACTTTGTACTGTTGGTATTGAACAGCTATTGAAGGATTTTGAGCAAAGGAGTGACATGCCGAAAAGGTATTTGGGGAGATTAGTCCAACAGCCGTCTGCATCTGCAGGAAGATAGGAGGGGAACCGATCTGGAGGCAGTTGCTGTAGGTGATCTGGCGGTGAGCTGTGTTTTGATTGTGTTGGTTCTAGGTTTTCAGAGTAGACTAATTTTATGAGTGTGTCAAAAATCCTCCTCATTTGTGCTTAGACTGTGAATTCTCTGATGATGTGCTGGGTTTTTATCAAGAAGCGTTCTTTCTATATAATTAAAATGAATATTCCCCTTCTAGAAAAATTACCCTTTTCTCCATTCTTTTCTTGATTAATAGTGACAAGCTAACTAAGAACTGACAAGGAAATAGTAAAAGAGTAGGAAATTATGAAAACAAGTGAATGTTTTGCTAAGGAAATGTTTATTACTGTGGTTCTAATCAGTATGAGTTAATTACAGGCTCTCAACAAATATCCCATTGTGAACTCAGAGGTGCAATATGTTTTATTTGAAAAAGTGAAATAGCGATTTCCTTTCCAGTATTCAGTTGTGTTTCCTGCTATTTTAAGACTACTCAGTGGTACCAATATACTTTGACAACCAATTATCCCAGCATGTCTTTGCCGTGTATCCTAACTACAATGCTTTTTAAATTCTTAAATTGCAAAAACAGAATTCTATCTTAATTGATCAGATGTGCAACTAGAGTCGCCTGAACACTATTTGTGTAATATCTGAATAAATTAACCGGCTTACAGGAGCAGAAACAAACAAACAAACAAGCAAAAAAAGAACACCTGTTAGAATAAGACATACTTTCTTTGAGGCTTATATTTACATATTTCCCCCCAGACTTTCTCTTTTCCAGTGTCTTGACTCTTGGGGAAAGATGACACGTCGTCCTTGAGTTCTAGCCATACTGAAGAATAGAATGAACCATAGACCATCTCTGGGAGTTCATAATCTGATTTACTGAGGCCAGTAGCCTTCTGTCTCGTAGAGTTACAAGCATTCCAAACCTTCGACTTTGCCCATATCAACTTATTCTGGCAAACCTGGTTCGAAGAATAGCATGGTACACATTCTACAAGCAAAAGGTGACTTTACAGAGCAAGAATTCTCCATGTGAATGTTGCGCTCACTCCTGTGAACTACAATTCATTGTTTAAAAGCTGATGTGTGTGATTGATTTAGGCACGGGGCCATTGCCTAATTTACTTTGGTTTGATTTTTTTTCTTCACCCTCCCAGCTGGCTTCTCCAGGGGAGGAAAGTCAGACAGTAGTTACTGCATTGGAAAGAAAAGATAAGCTGAACACTTTGGAATGCATTTTTCTAACACCCCAACGCCAAGTGTTACATGACTCTATCAAATTTCTTTAGACTTTGATAATGAGAAACAGACAATTCCATAGAAAATACAACCAAGAGATTTGCAGTAATAGAGGATTTCAGAAATACACATGGTTCTAAATGGCACTAAGATTATGTGCTTTAGAGTTCTGAATCTTTCATTTTTTCCATGTTTGAGTAGGCACTATGGTTGATTATCAGGTTGAAGAAGGGCAGAGGGCCTGCCTGCTGATTATAAATGTGCATGTGTGTAAAATTTTCACACATAATATAATATTTCAAAGTTATTTTTATGGAGGCTCAGGGGCCCCAGAACTTAAACAAAACTGCTGATCATTGGCTCCAAGAAATACTTAGAAGGAATCATAGCTTTTTTTTTTTTTTTAACATCATATAGAGTCATTTGCAGACTTTTGGGCTACAGATCACATAATGTTTATTTATTCAGCTGGCTTTGGAGATTTGAGGGATATTTGGAGACACAGGAGTCTTTGCCTTGCTTAATAAAAAGTATGCTCAAAGGTATAGCTACAGAATTTTTATATACAAAAGGTTCTCACAAGCAGAGGTTGATATTGACAAAAATGTAATTTTAAAATAAAAAAGACAACTAAACACTCCAGAAAAAAATTTGTCCAGCATTGTCTTTCTTAAGCAATCTTTGGCAGACCTTACGTCCTGAGATCTTACTATAATGCTTGAAAATACAAGCATTCTTTCTGTTCTTTCACAAGAACACTGTAAACAATATTTACATTATTCTACTATGATCATCTCCAACAAACAGGACCTGGTTCACCTTCTAAGAATAATCATTTAACAGAAGATGTGTAATTTTGTTGGTATTAGTAGAGATTTATGTCACAGAGTCAGCTCATTCTTTTCTATGAAAGAAGGGGGAATAAATATTTCATAGCTATAGCTTTTGAGGACCATTCTGCCTTTCAATCTTGAGGCAGACTTTCAACATATATGCCAATCAGAAGTCTTTAACAGATGTAAAATGCATCCTGTCTACTTGTCTTTGAAAAATATAAGGATCTCAAGATGCACCTGAAATATTCATTATGTGGACACTATTCCTAGCAGAGCTGGAACTTGCTGAGTGTTTCAGTCACTGCTTATTTATTCAGATTTTTCTTTCTTTTTCCTTTCTTCCATCTCCTAATAATTCCTTAATTTATGAATTGTCAAAAAGTCTTTATAATTTAGCTACATAACTAAATTTATTGACAGTACTCATCATCACAGTTTTATTTGGTTAGCTTAACGATTGTTTGTTTAATGGAAGAATACTTTTTGTACCATGAATCATTTCTGTTTCTTTTGCTTCTGTTTCTCTTCTTTTTCTTTTAACTTACCTGTCCCTATCAGTTAAAGAAAGCAATGAAATTATCCCTTCTATGAGTTTCTCTGTTAACATGGACAGTAAGAAGATTAATTTGCACAGTTTGCCAGTGTGATAGTTATACTTTGCTTTGAGCCTCTTGAAAAACGTGCCCAGAAATTGAATCCATGACCCAGTCTTCTGATCCATGCTCACCTCTCCAGTATTGATTTATCTTTGTTTTGGGTGAAAACTATTACATTTTATGTTAATGTTTAAGACTTTTTCATAGAAAGTGATGTTATTTGATAAGGCATTTAAAAGCAAAGTCCCTTAAAAGGATTCTTTAGAGAAAAAGTAGATATGTAATTCAGCATTAAAAGGATCAGGGCAATGTCCTTTAATTACACAAATTCCCTTACACACAGACACATACACACACACACACACACACACACACACACACACACACACTCACGCTCCTCTATAAATACTAGACTGGGAAGAACTGCATGTAAAAGAGCTTAGGATCATAGAAGACCACAAGCTAATGTTAGTTTGCCATATACTACTATATTTCTTGTGAAGTGCAGTAAAACATTTATATTTCCAGTGAATCATTTCATTTTTTTCTGATGAGGCACTAAAAAAAATATTTTCAATTTCCCTTTTCCATCTTTTTTTTTTTTTTTCCAATACCAATGCTTTCTTTTGGTCACCTCAATCTGAGCTTCTTTCAAACTTCATAAACAGAAATGCCTTCTTACAGAAAACATATATGTGTACATATGTATGTATATACAAAGCTTTGTCATGGACCAAACTGCTGTGAGAAGCAAGTCACAAAGGGGGAAAAATGAAACACTTGGGGGAGCCTTATGACATACTAGACACTATAGTAGATAACTTTTTACATGTTTTCTCAAAAAATGGAATAAAATAGATTTTTTTTAAATTGTTGCTTCATTATATTCTATATACAACTGCATTATGTTTCTTTTATTGTTACCTGATTATTTTGATTACTGAATTACCGTTTCCAGTTTGGGGCAACAGACCTCTGTTTCCAGAAGAATAAAACGTAAGAAACATGAAATGGAACCAAATGAATTTAATTTGTTTGTAGAGCAGTATGTTTAATAAGAATATCTCAGTTCCCAATCAAGTTATTGTAGGGATAAGTACAGGTACAAACAAAAGAAATTTAGCTCAGACACCAGGAAGAATGTTCATGTGAATAATGTAGCTCAGAAATATGTCATGAAAAATGTTGGTAAGTTTTTGATATTTTTATGGAAAACTATACAACTGTATTTATGGGCTGATTTAGATACACTGTTGCCTAGATGACTTTTTTTAGATACTACTTTAACCCTGGTTTCACACTTTTAGAAGCTGAAAAGAATTGGAGGTCAGAAAAAAATTAACCATTCAGCTAAAAATATTAATTTCACCAATGCAAAGATGAATTAAATTCCTTCTGTGACGGTATTTGTTCTTTTGTTTGATTGTTTGTCTTTTTAGCTGAACATTCATACTTCTTCAAAGAACTGTAAGCCATGCATTTTTAACACAATCACAATGACTCTGTTACTTTCATGAAGATTTATTAATACTGACTACAAAATAAAAATGTCAAAGACACAGTAAATATCATGCATAAAAAGCATAAAGAAATGCTACATTGGTTTGAGGACAAATAGGAAACATAATTTACATTCTGAGTAGAAAATGAATTTCTAGTAACATTAGGCAGAAACAAATTATGGGCAAAATGCTAATGGTCCTCATGATACCTAGATAAGAAGGCAAAATTGAAACAAATTTTGGTTCTCTGTGATGTACAAACAAGGCTGACCCTGGGCAAGACTTCAAGTGATCGCCTGCCCTTGACATCGTTCCTTGGGTACCTAGCCCCCTGAGCTTCTCTCCTGGATCCAGGCATCTACAAGTACTTGGTCACAAACAAGAATTGTTATTTTAAGTCCCTGCTCAATGAAACTTTTTCTGCCCTCATTTCCATCCTTTTATGGCAGTCGTGCTCAAACCTTTTGACCATGGTCCACTTACGGATTTCTATATCCTAGTCTATTTCTACTCTTCAGAAGAAAAAGACATAATAATAATAATAATAATAATAATAATAATAATACATAGTGGAGAGGGACAAAATAACAGTTAACATATTACCAACCTAGCAATTATACAACAAACAAATGATGAACAAATATCAAGTCAGATAGTAATGTTACAAATACATTAACTCATATCAAGACCAATTCAAAACAGTAGTATTAACAGTATTATTAAGAATAGTATTAACCACATATCCCTTCCCAGATTTCGGGAATTCTAACAATTTTCACGTGAACATGAATAGCAGGAGTATTGCAAGGCATTGAGTTGCAGTCAAATGGTTTTATGGAATACTAATTTAGAGTTCTCAATTAATTCTGGTGACATGCTAATATTAGTTTATGAGTAGTACCTTCTAGCAACTCAGCAAATACTAGTGAGTATCCGTTAATCTCTATGAAATTGCATATTATTCAACTCTAGGAGTCAAAGATGAGTTTTCTATCCATCAGGCTGAACTTTGAAGTTCCACAGAAGTCCATAGGGCATGCTTTGAGCTTTAGGGCCCCAACATCAGCTCACTGATAATGAGCTGATAGAGTTTGAGGCTTTCCCAGATAGAGATTACATTTTCACCCTTGTTCTCTAGGGTGCTAATGACTATAAAGTTGAAAGCCCCAGGCTACCAAAAAGAAAAAAATGGGGGGGCGGGAGTGAGAAAGACAGAAAAGAAAAAGAGAAAAGAAAGAAGGAGAGAAAGTTGTATCTTAGTAAGCCACAGAGATATGTCTGATCTTGAAAAAACATCTTATAATTGGGCCCTTATTAGGCCACAAACTGGGGAACCAGTGCAGGGAATGATTAAAGTTAACAGCAATATAGTCACTGGTCAAATCAGCCAAGATATTGATCAGGATCAAATAAAATTGAGGGAGGTCTGATAGGAAGAAGATGTATCAGGAATGATTCAAGATGGTGGGTAAACCACCTTTATAGGTTTGAAGTCTGAGATCCTAGAGCCCTAATTTCCAGACGGGGAATCTCAATATGCAGAGATTCCTTAAATGCAGCAAGTTGCTCTTACTCATTTAAGTCAGTGTTTTTCAAAGGCATCATCCTTTTCCCAAGACCTTGAATTATCAATGCCAAATTATTGGGCTTCTTCTTCCATTTATTTTTCTTCACTTGCTCTATGGTGAGTTGATCCTGTGACTCAGTTAGGGATCTGATGACATCTACTTGTCTGAACATGTCAAACCATCTGTACAAAGTGATTTAAAGTGTGTTCTAATGTGAGATTACTATTTTTTTGTCCTGTTATAATTTCTAACGTTATTCAAGTATTACCAGCATCCATATACACACATCTTTCATCCATATGCAGACTTACAAATGGGAACATGACTTAATAGATTTCACCTGAGCTATAAAGTAAGCTTTGTTGGCCGTTGATTAGCAATGTGTTGTTTGGATATCAGCTTGGAGCTTGGGATTTAGATCTTACTTACTGTTGTCAGTAGTTGTTGTTATTCTATCGATAAATGTTTAAAGGAAAGATTTGTCTTGAGCATTATAGATTTTATTTCCAAGGAAGCCAAGGACAAATGTTAATATGGTTATTGGTTCTTTTTTCCTTCCTTCCTTCTTCTTCTTCCCTTTTTTTTGTTGTTCTTGATGATGATGGCTTTGAAGGAGACAAGGGGTCAGGAAGACATAAAATGCATTATTTGGAGTAGGTTTTAGACAGTCTAGATGTTCTGATAAAAATTCTGGTTTAGTTGACCCTGAATGCTCTTTGTGTTTGATCTTGGACACCCTGACAGTAACATCATCCACATACTTACACAGAAGATGGTAAAAATAAGGGGTTGAAGCCTTGCTAAAGCACTTTCCTCATTGATAAAATTGGCAGTGACCTTAATCAGTGACTCTCTAAGCTTTTTAGCACTGACAGAAATAACCATTTCTTTCCACTCCGTCTATTTTCATCATAGACACTTTTTTCCTGTGATCTTCAGATATGATACATGTCCCTAGGTTTGTAGAGCTTTAGAAATCTGGTTGCTTCACTCTTCTTCTGTTTGTATTCTGATTCTTACCAGAGTCCTCCAAAATATAAGGTTAAGGAGACTTAACTGGAAAAAAAAAAAAACTCAGAATGTAGAAAAATTATGTCAGTAAACATAGAAATTCGTAAGTTTAAGGCCATTTAAAATAATCAGTTTGGTTACCACTGTTTATAAACCTGCACAGAATATGTATTGCTCTAAGTTATATATGCTATATCCACTTTTTTAAATCCCTAGATCTTGGTTATCTTCTAAATATTTGTGAGGCATTTAAAATTACTGAAAGCCGAAAATAGTTTTTGCAAGGGTAAAGTTAATAGTAAATGATTATTTTAATTCACTTGATATTTGGAAACTATAATCTTGATTACATGGCTAACCTCAGTAGCACCCTTTAGTAATTACTCCCCACAAATTAACATGCTATTTCTATCTTCTGTAATTTTCAAGAAATCAAGGCTGTTAACTATAAACTCTAGGTAAGTCACCTAAGTTACAGTCAATCTGGAAGTTTCTAACACCCTCATGATTAACTCTATGGTGATCAGGTGTATGTCAGTCTAATTCATGATTTGTATGGATGGAACAATCCCACCAACTATCCCACTATTGAGTTATTTATTTTACAGATGCTGACTTGGGTTATCTTTTGGCATATAATTACACTTAACAAAAATCCTATAATTTTAAGACAGTGAGAACTCACTGAAACTACATATTTACAATTGATAACTTTAGGAATGATTATATTTTAAATTAATTATGCTGACCTGTGAACCCCAGGAAGGTTAAGTCCTGAATCACTGCGTAATGTTCAAGATCAGTCTGATGGAGGGCTGCTTTCTGGGAAAGAGAGCTATGGTTCAGCAGTGATATTAAGTGCTAGGACCGTATAAGAAAATAATTAATATATTCTCTAAAATGATATAATTATAAGCAATGAAAGATTGATATTATCAGTATATCAAGGTTAAATAATTACAACCAAAAGCTATTGTGTTTACCTTTTTTTTTTTAGATTTTTTTTTTTAATTTATTCATTTGAGTGAGATACAGAGAGAGAGAGAACATGAGCTGGGGAGAGGGAGAGAGGGAGAGGGAGAAGCAGGCTCCCCCCTGAGCAGGGAGCCCAATGTGGGGCTCGATTCCAGGACCCCAAGATCATGACCTGAGCCGAAGGCAGACGCTTAACCATCTGAACCACCCAGGCGCCCCGTGTTTACCTTGATATTGACAGGACTCTTAATGGAGAATGCTTTAATATGATGTTTGAGTAAATAAAAATAACATGTTGACAAAGTCAGTGGTAATCATTATCAATATTTAAAAATATGTACTTGTATTTTTCAGAAGTCATAGCAACCACAAACAGTAAAATCTCCTTCAAACATAGTTGGTCAATATCTCTGACTGTCTGTCTATGCTGGCCACTAATTGTAAAGAGCCAGTGATACCCTTTGGGCATAATAAAGGAATCTCTATAAAAAAGGAAACTGACAGAGGTTACCCACAGTGCTACTCAGGGACACAGCAAGATAGGTACAGAGCTGCAAACAAGAGGCATCATGGTCTTAGTGGAGAAAGCATGTTCCTCAGACTCAACCAAGTTAAGCTTCAAAACAGTGAAAGCATCAGCGACTTCACAGAATTGTTGTGGGGACCAAGTACATTGCATGTGCCCAACATCTACCAACGCCTGACACAACACATGTGCCATGTTCTCATGAGTTCATTTCTTTCTTTGCTACCCATTGCTCTCTGTATGATTGTTCTTGAGTAACAGAAGGTCAGGCTTAGACAAAAATAGTAAGTGGTCCTCTAGAATGCTAATGGCATTTTAAAGTGTCTTTGCAACTGGCGCATTTAGAAGTTTACTTAGGCCAGTCACCATACTTGTTTTTGCTGAGCACCGGATAAACAGTATCTGTCTAATACAGTGCCAGGGACATAACTGATGTGCAATAAATATTTGCTCGATGAACAAATAAATGGGAACCGTGGAATTTTCTCATAGAAATAATCTTAGATGATATGACTGGATTCTTGTGCCAGATGATAAAATGTACAGAGCCAATAAGATAACTAGGAAAGAGTATTTAATCAGCACAGCTATAGAATGAGGCCCACACATTTTTATGTGGAAACACATTTAAGTTTCTTCCGTTGGAAATCCGAACAGAAGAGCCCATAGCTTCTCCCAAATGCAGTGGAACCAACGGCTTCCTCTCCCAGGCATTTCCAGTAGTCACGTGAGAAGCAGAGATCCTCCAGTGCCAAGCCATTTGTGCCAATTTGTAAAACCCAAGGGCCTGACTCCAGAAAGAAGAATAGCACCATTCTCCTATAACTGCAGTCTTTGGGGTCACAAGTGACCATGACTCCCTAAACCTAATTGGGGAATTGGCTTGTCCCCACCCCACCCTCTGCCATGGCGCTATGTACCACCTACCCTACCATCCCAGGATCTCAATGGGACGTCTGATAACCAGGAATGGAAGAAATAGAGTGTCAGCTACTTAAACTGTAAAGCATAAGCCATGGACCTGTGTGTTCCACAACATAAAAACCCAATTTTTCATCAAGTTAGAGACGATAAAGAAATGTAACAGGAATCCACTTCCTACTTGTTCCAGCTCAGGATGCTCCAGCAAGCCCCAGGATGGCACCCTAGTATGGGACTTGGATCTTAATTGGAGAATTGTGTAGAAATCAAGAGAAATACTGAACAGTAGTTCCAACTCTGACCAGGAGAAAAAGCACTGATCAACGCTGGCTTTGGGAAGAGTGACCTTTGGCAAATTCCTTAAATTTTCTCATGTTCAGCTACCTCCTCTGTAATATTTGGGTAAAAATAGTGCTTGCCTTATAAGGTTGTTATGGAGATTAAATGAACTAATCTTGGGGTGCCTGGGTGGCTCAGTCGGTTAAGTGTCTGCATTTGGCTCAGGTCATGATTTCAGTGTCCTGGGATCAAGCCCCTTGTCGGGTTCCCTGCTCAGCGGGGAGCCTGCTTCTCCCTCTCCCTCTGCATGTTGCTCCCCTGCTTGTGCTCTCTGTCTCTCAAATATATAAATAAAATCTTAAAAAAAAATAAATGAACTAATGCTCATAAAACACTTAGTACTAACATGCTCAATAAACATGAACTCATCACTTTGCGGCTATCTCTAGGGTTCCATGTCCAAATATATCCAAGTTGTGGGAAAGAGTCACGGTGCTGGGGGAGGAAAAAACACTTTAATTACCTGCAGGGACCCCTATCCACTGAATTTAATCGTTTGCAGAGATCCTTGATGCGCTAAGAAAATCTGTAAAATTGGTGCTGATGTTTGTGTGCAATGGCCAAATATTACGTCAGCTTCCATCGCCCCACAATTTTTGTCATCAACCTTAAATACCTTGCACCTAACCAAGTCAATAAACAAAAGAAATAAACCACTTTTTCGTATTAGCCCTGATTGAATTTCAAAGCATTCTGCTCTTGAGCACAGTGTCCTCCATAAAATTTTTTCTCACTCTTCTTTCCTGCTTCCTCTCTGATTGCTTCCTCGCTTACCTTTTCCTTTCCAGTAAATGTAACTGAGTCTGTCCCTATCCCTCCTTCTCTGTACTCTAACTCTCTCCCTGGGTGACCGCATCTAACACCATTGCTTTTGTGATCACTTCTCTGAGACTTGTAATTGTTTACCTCTGACTGTTGGACCTCGATTGGTTTCTCTGCTACCCACTCCCAAAGGAACCTCTACAGCTCGCCACACGTTGTAATAATCTTTCGGATTGGCTTGTCCTGATGAGCTGGGAGCTTCATGAGGCCTGGGCTCCCATCTTTCTTTTTCACAGCTGAATCCCTGAGTCTAGCTAGTGCCTTAGTCATTGCGATTGACAACCTCTAGGCTTAGAGCTTCACTGATTCCAAATCCTCTGAAAATGTTCCCCAGTGAAACTGAAATGCATTCAGCTCCCCTGCCCCCTTTTCCATTATGTTCAAACTCCGTACTTGGTCATTTTGTCTCGTTTACCTGGATTGCCCTCCCCATCCATTCTTCCCTGTTCGGCTCCTTCCCACCATCTTTAAGAAATCAGATTCTTTCTTAAGGATCAGCTTAAGCCCCACCTCCTCCACAAAGCTTTACCCAGTCTCCCTCTTGGAAGTAACCTCCTGATTCCCATAACATTTGATCTATTCCTCTTTCATGGTATTCTCAAGTTTGGCACATTTTTTATACTTCTTTATTTACCTCATTTCTCCTGTACCACCTGGTACGTGCAAAGATACTTAGCAATTGCTTGTTACATGAGTGGTTAGGTGAATGAGTTATCATTTTATAGTTATACATATATTATAGTATAATGTATACAGTGATAGTGAAATAAATAGAACAATTTTTCTATTTATACTGTTTCTCCAGGTTTGTAAGACAACCAGCGTCTTTGCTTGGCAACGCTAATGAGCGATCTGATACAAAATTGAAGGAGAATACACCTTTTTGGTAAGTAACATTTAAATTTTAAATCTGTAATCAAAAGCTAATGTTGCGTCTCCATTTTGTTTAAAGCCTATTTTATAAATTTTTAAAAATACTCTGCTGTATTTTCTTGAGGATTAGAAGAATTGGTGAGGAAAGTTTTCAAGAAAATTATTGTCTATTATAGACACTAGCATACTACCTTTCATTTTTGACACAATGCTGAAGTGATTCCCTATAGTTATGGAGGAATTGATGTTTTTGTGTAAATTTTATTGAAGTATAACATTCAGAAAAACGTGCAGGTTGTAAGTGCACAGCTTGATGAATTGTCGCTATGTGAACACACCCATAAAACAGGACACAGTTAAGAAACAGAATGTTACCAGCACCCCAGTAAATCCCCACAACCCTGTGCCCTTTTTAACATTCCCCCTGCCCCCACCTTTCCCCCATCCTCACCAACGTTAATTACCCTCATGACTTCCAACACTGTGAATTAGTTTCCCCTATTTTTAAATGTTAGGTGAATAAAAGGACTATCTTCTTAAATGACTTAAAAATAAAGACAAAATTGAAAAAGTGAGCAGGCCAAGTGATTTTTCTATTTATGTAACAGCTGTTTTTCCAGATGATTTGACAGCTAATTGGAGTCATATTGCTTTTATTCTTAAGCCTAGAAAATATCACCTGTTTTAATTGTGGGTCACTGCTGATTAAGCACTCCACTCGGGTTTTTCCTCATATTTGTGCTTAATAAATTATAGCCTGCCCAAGATCAGGAAAGGTACTCACCACGTCAAATGTTTACAGCAACTGTCTTTTATAATTAGAGCAAAAGATTTTCTTTTAGCATTGACTGATTAAATTGATAATTAACGTAGGATGAAGATTTTGCACGGTTTCTTAAAGGAACCAAGAAAACAGATAGAGGTACACTTAGATCAGCTAAAGGCTTAATGACACGTTTGTTAAAGGCGTTATTGTATTTAGCATAATAAATGAGAAATGGAATCACATTTATTTCAAGAGAGATAACTGCCTTTCCAGTTATCTATTCAAGGGAAGGCCTTACTAAGAGCCTCCTAATCTCTGTTAAATTTTAGGAATCTTCCCAAGAAATAGTAATTAAACCTTAACACTTCAACTGTTTCACTTAATGACTTAGATAGTATCTTATTGATCAAGATCCTGGAGACAAAAATATTAAGAGTTTCTACCTAGCCTACATTTCCCAAAAAACTGTCACTGCTTGATTTCTTGTATACTGTTATTAAATGTTATGACTTGTGCTACTTAATTAATTTTCATTTTAGGGCAATTGGTGCTGCTTTTAAAAATAATTTCTGTAATTCAAATCATCTTTTTATTTTACCTTTAGTGTCATTAATTATCTGCATATTTTATCTAGTCTTGTCCATTATGTATTATTTATCTGTTACCCAGAGAAACTTCTTGACCAGCTCCTAAATTTTAAGATACATTCCAGTTTAGAGAGACCTGTGGTCTTCTATATACCTCTATCACCTCAACCTGTTCTTGAACATGTACTTAATTGTCTTTAATTATGTGCATTTTGCATATATGAAAAACATTTAAAGTAATACTTCCTAACCATCTTATTTAAAACACTTCAGTGGTTTTTCTATTTATTTTAAAGAATATGTATGTTATAAAGTATTTACAGAGTTGCAAGATTAAAATTGGCATAAAAAATGCAATTCGGTAAACTCTCAACTTTTTAAAATGTTGGGAATTACAAAAATAGCTACTTGGTATATGTTCCATTCAGTTATTAATATGCATTAAGTGTGAAAAAAAAAGGAGTTCTTTCTGTCATAAAGACAGGGTCGATCCCTAACCACTCTCCCTCACCAGTACGTTTCTATTTGGAGATAGTTTTTGCCTACCCTTGAACTTCATTTAAATGTGGTCATGCAGGGGCGCCTGGGTGGCTCAGTTGGTTAAGCAACTGCCTTCGGCTCAGGTCATGATCCTGGAGTCCCAGGATCGAGTCCCACATCGGGCTCCCCGCTCAGCGGGGAGTCTGCTTCTCCCTCTGATCCTCTCCCTCTCATGCTCTCTGTCTCCCATTCTCTCTCTCAGATAAATAAATAAAATCTTTAAAACAAATAAATAAATAAATGTGGTCGTGCGGTGCGTGTGCTTTTCTGCTTCTGGCTTCTTTCATTCACTGTAATGTTTTTGAGTCTCATCCCTGTTGCTTAGTTTAAAAGTAGTTTAAGTTCACACTTTTTTTTTCTTTTACTCTTCAGTAGTATTTCATTAAATTAATATACCGCTATATTTATTTTTATCATTTTCTCATTGGGCATTCGGATTGTTTCCAAGTTTTACATGTTATGAATAAAGCTGTTACAAACATTTCTGTAAAAGTCTTTTGTGGCCATATGTATTCATTTCTCTTGGAATAATATCAAAGAGTGGATTTCTGGGTCATGGAGGAGGTGTGTATTTAACCTTAGAACAGACTGCTCTACAGTGCTTCAAAGTCTTTGTCCCATTTTACATTCCCACCAGAAATGTATGAGAGCTCCATTTGTCCCAAATCTTTACCAACATTTGATGTTATTAGTCTTCTAATTTTTAGCTTTTTTGTGATCTCACTGTGGCTTTAATCTGTATTACCTTTATGATTAGTGGTGTAGGCACATTTTTATGTGTTTGTTAGACATTTATATATCTCCTTTTCTTTTGAAGTGTCTATTTGAGTTGTTTGCCCATTAGCTGTGTTTGCCTGATTTGTGGGAGTTTTTAAATATGTTTTGGAAATAAGACTTTTGTTAGATTTTATGTACAGTGAATCTTTTCACTCAGTCTGTGGCTTGTCTATTTTCTTAACTATCTCTTTTGATAAATAGGTGCTTTTATTTTGATGAATTAGTCACTCTTTTTTCTTTTATGGTTAGTGCTTTCTGTGTCCTTTCTAAGAAATATTTGCCAACATCAAATTTGAATTCATTATAGTTTTGGTTCTACATTTGGATTTATGATGATCTTGAATTAATTTTTGTGCATGGTTTGAGGTAGGGGTTGAGATGCATTCTTTTCACATTTTTATGCAATTATTCCAGCACAATTTATTGAAAAAATAATTCCTTCCCAAATTGAGTCGCTTTGGCACTTCAGTGAAAATTAATTGATCATATCTATTTCTGAACTATTTATTTCATTGATCTGTTTCATTATCTCTATACCAATACCATACTATCTTGAATACTGTAGTCTTGAAATCAGGTAAGGTTAAGTCCTCCGATTGTGTTATCCTTTTTCAAGATTGTTTTAGCTACTTTAGATCCTTTATATTTCCATTTATATTTTAAAATGAACTAGCAAATTTGTACAAAGAAGGAAAAAAGGAAAGAAAGTAAAGGAAAGAAAGGAAGGAAGGACGAAAGAAAGAAAGAAAGGCAAAAACAAAAAGTCCTGTTGGGATTTTGATTGAGATTGCATTGAATCCCTAGTTCAATTTGAAGACAAATAACTTTTAACAATGTTGAGTCCTCTAATCCATGAACATGGTAACTCTCTACTTAGATCTTTCTCTTTTTTTTTCATATTTTATGCTTTTCACTATAGAGCTTTCACATATTTTTAAAGCTTATTCTTAAATATTTTGCTTTTTTGCTATTATAAACTACATTTAAAATTTCATCACTTGCTGTCAGTACACAGAAATACAATTGATTTTTTACATATTGACTTAGTATCCTGCAATCATTCAAATTGACTTACTACTCCTAGTAATTTTTCTACAAGCTCCTTTGGATTTTTATGTAAATTGTCATTTTGTCTATGAATAAAGAATTTTACTTCACCTTGTCCAATCTTTATTCCTTTTATGTCTTTCTCTTTGCTATTGTATTAATTTGGGCTACCTGAACAATATGACGTGGAAGTTGAGAACAGACATCTTTGCCTTGTTCCTGGTCTCAGAAGGAAAGTTTTCAATGTTTTATCATTAAGTATGGTGTTAACTTTAGGCTTTTTGTACATGCCTTTTCAGACTAAGGAAGTTTTGTCTGATCCAAGTTTAAGTGTTCTTTATAATGAATAGGTGTTGAATTTTGTCAAAAGCATTTCTTCCTGTACATATTGAAATGACAGGACTGTATGGCCTTTCTTCCTTCCCTGATGATTCGGTGGATTGAATTGATCTTTTAAGTGCTAAACCCATCTTGCATCCCTGGTGTAAATCCCCGCTTGGTTGTAATGTATGACTGTTTTATGTAATCCTGGATTTGACTAGATATTTTGTTCATAGAACTTATCCAAGTCTACATTCTGGAGGACATTGGTCTCTACTTTTCTCTTCTTGAAGTATTTTTGTCAGGTCTTATTATCGGGGTACTGCTGACCTCATTAAATGAACTAGAAGGTATCTAAGTATTCCCTCCTCCTGTCTTTTCTTGTAACTTTTCTGGATTCATTTATCCATAGAACTTTGATAGAATTCACCAGACAATCCATCTCAGCTTGGAGTTTTCTTGGTTGGGGGAGTTTGTAATTACAAATTTAATTATTTAAGAGATACAGAGCTTTTACATTGTTTTCATTTTTTATGTTAATTTTGGTAAATTGAGTTTTTCAATGTACTTATTTCATATAAGCTGTCAAACATTTTCCCACAAATGTTCATAATATTCCTTTATTATCCTTTAAATCTCTGTATCATTTGTAGTCATATTTCCTCTGTCATTCCTGATATTGGTAATTTGTGTTTTTTTAAAATATTTTTTCTTGATCAGTTTTGCTAAGGTCCATTCAATTTATTAGTCTTTTCAAAGTACCAGTTTTTGGATTTGTTAATTTTCTGTCTTTTTTAAATGTAATTAATTTTACTTTTATTTTTACTATTTTTATTTTCATTTTAATTTGATCGTCTTTTTCCAGATACTTAAGACAGTAACTTAGATTATAGCTTTAACTCATTCTTCTCTTCCTATATAAATATTATAATGATACAAATTTCCCTTGAATCATTACTTTCGCTGCATGCCACAAATTTTTATTCATGATATTTTCATTGTCATTTAGTTGCAAATATCCTCTGGTTTCCTTTATGATTTACTCTTTCACTGCAGATTATTTAGAAGGATGTTGTTTTAATTCTAAATACTTAGAGATTTTTATAGATCTCTATTCTAATTTAATCCCTCTCTCTTTAGAGATGTATTTTGTGAGATTTCTATCTTTTGAAATTGTTGAGACATTTTATTTTGTAGCTGATAACATCATAAGGTATATCTTGGTGAATGTCCTAAGTGCATTTGAAAGAAATGCATACTACGAAATTGTTGGGTGTCATGTTATATAAACATAAATTTCTTCAATTTGTTTGATCATGTGGTTGAAATCCTCTTTATCCTAACATTTTTAAAAAAAATCTATGTGTTCTATAAAATACTGACAGAGAGGTGCTAACAGTCTCTAACTATGAATATAGACTGATCAGTTTCTTTGTTGTTCTGTCAACATTTATTTCATGCATTATTGAAGCTCTATTGTTACCTATATACACATATACCTGTTGTTAAGGTTGTTGTAAGTTCCTAAAGAATCAGGGCTTTTATTTATGAAATATTCCTCTTTTACTCTAGCAACATTTTTTATCTTCCTGTCTGCTTTGTCTCATACAGATAGAGCCATATCACCTACTTTTGCCTGTTGTTTACATGATGTATCTTTTCCTAGTCTTTTACTTTCAGTCTGTCTGTATCTTGTGATGAAGGTGAATTTCTTGAGATAATATATACTTCTTTCTTGTATTTTGTCTGGTATGCCTTATAATTGGAGTGTTCAGCTCATTGCATATAATAAATTGTTGGGATTTAAATCTACAATTTTGCTATTTATTGCATTTGGTTTTTATTCTTCAGTTCCTCGTTTCTTTGGGGAGTAATCAAAAAAATTTTTAAGATTTATTTATTTATTTGAGAGAGAGAGAGAGAATAAGGGAGAGGGAGAGAGAATCTCAAGCACACTCTGCACTGAGTGCAGAGCCCGAGATGGGACTCCATCTGGCAGCCATGAAATCATGACCTGAGCTGAAACCAAGAGTCCACAATTAACCAACTGTGCCACCCAGGCGCCCCAACCAAAAAATTTTTTTCAATATCCATTTTAATTCCTTCATTCAGGCTCTTTAGTTGTACCTAATATAACTTTTTAAATGTTTACAATATGCAATCTTATCACAGTTTACTTAGTATGCTTTGAATAACATTTTAAAACATTATAAAAGTAAAATTTCACTTGAACCCTCATTTCTGTGCTGTTTTTTATCATATATTTTGATTCTACACACAGTAAGACACTGCAATGTAATATTATTATTTTTGCCTTAGGTCAGTTGTTGTTTAGAGAAACTAAGTATATTCGTTTGCTAGGGTTGTCATAACAAAGTACCACAAGCTGAGTGGCTTAAACAAAATCAATTTATTGTCTCACAGTTCTGGAGGGCAACAAATCCCAGATCGAGGTGTGAGCAAGGCCGTGCTCCCTGTAGGTGCTGAGGAAATGCTCTGTTGCAGATCTGTCCCTGAGCTTCTGTCAGTTCCTGGGCTTGTGGCAACAGAATTCCAATCTTCACAGGGTGTTCTTCTCGTGTCCATACACATGTCTCTGCATCCGCAGTTTTCCCTTTTTGTAAGAACATCAGTCATATTGGAATAGGGTCCAGCCTGATGATCTCATCTTAACGTGATGACATCTGCAAAGACCCTATTTCCAAATAAGGTCAAATTTACAGATACTGGGGTTTAGGATCTCAACATATGAATTTAGGGAGATTCAGTTCAACCCATAATATTAAGAGAAGAAAAAAAAAGAGTGTGTGTGTGTGTATGTGTATACATACATATGTACACATATGCATATATAATTATATGTAATAATATATAATTATTAAGTTATAATATATAATCTGTCAATATATGTATGAAATATCAGATATATATATATATATCCCCGTGTATTTATCATTTTACACATTCTTCATTCCTTTCCATAGATCAGCTTTCCATCTGGTATCATTTCCCTTTAGCCTAAAGATACTTCTGTGTTATTTTTGGCAGTGCAGGTTTGCTAGTGACAATTTTCTCAGCTTTCATTTATCTGAAAATCTTTAATCTATTTAAAAGAATTTTTTTTTTTTTTTAAACTGGACGTAGAATTCTGGGTTGAGTGACTTTTTTTCCTGTCACCTTAAAGGTGTCATTTAATTATCTTCTGGCTTCCATTGCTTCTGATCTGAAGTTGGCCATCATTCTTATTATTATTTCTTATAGCAAGATTTCTCAGGTTAGTGCTTTATATATTGTAAGCCACACAATTCTTTGTTGTGGGTGGCTTCCCTAAGCATTGTAGGATGGTTAGCAGCATCTCTGGCCTCTACGGGCTAGTTGCCATTAGCACCCCACAACCACTCCCAGTTGTGAAAATCAAGTATGTCTCCAGAAATTGCCAGATTTCTCCAGCAGACAAAATTGTCCCCAGTTAAGAACCATTGCTTTATGGGGTGCCTGGGTGGCTCAGTTGTTAAGTATCTGCCTTCGGCTCGGGTCATGAGCTCAGGGTCCTGGGATCGAGCCCCGCATCGGGCTCCTTGCTCAACGGGGAGCCTGCTTCTCCCTCTCCTCCTCGCTCTGCTTGTGTTCCCTCTCTCGCTGTGTTTCTCTCTGTCAAATAAATAAATAAATAAATAAATAAATAAATAAATAAATAAATAAATAAGAACCATTGCTTTATATGTAATGAGTCTTTTCTCTCTGACTAATGTCAGGAGTTTCTCTTTATCCTTGGTTTTCAGCTCTGATATGACTAGGTACCTCTTTTCTTATTTTTGTTTTTGTTTATATTTCCTGCATGGTTTTTGCTGAGCTTTTTGGATCTAAAAATTAGAAAGTTAGTTTATTAGTGTGTTAAATATTTTTTCCTTGTTTTCAAATATTTTCTCTTCTCTCCTCTGGACTTCAGTGAAATGTATGTTAGATTACTTGATATTTTCCTATAGGTCACTAAGGTTGTGTGCATTTCTTTTATTTTTTTTAACTTTTTTAAATTTTGAAACAATTATAGATTCAAAGGTTTCAAAGAAATTTACAGGAAGGTCTGTGGACCCTTCATCCAGCCTTGCCTGTGTTTGTAGCTTGCATAACTATATTGCAGTATCAAAGCTAGAAAATTGACACCGGTGCAATCCACAGAACTTATTCACTAGTTACATATACACTCATTTGTATGTACGTGTGTGTCTGTAGTTCTGTGAAATTTCATCACATGTATAACTTTGTGTACCTACCACTACAACCAATATACAGAACTGTACATCAATTAAAATTACAAGTAATTAAAAATACAAGGATCCTTCATTTTACCTGTTGACAGCCACACCCATCCTTCCCCATTCCTAACCCCTGGCAGCAACTAATCTGTACTTGGTCTCTATAATTTTGTTATCTAAAGAATTTCATATAAATGGAATCATATAATATGCAAACTTTGACTTTTTTTCCTACCATAATTCTTTTGAGATTCATCCAAGTTATTGTATGTGTCAAGAATCCTTTCCTTGTATCGCTGAGTGGTATTCCATGTTATGAATGTACCACAATTTATTTAACCATTTACCCTTTGAAGGACAGTTTCCAGTTTGGAAACTACTAAAGCTTCTATGAACACTTGTATACAAATTTCTCATAAAAATACACTCTTACTTCTCTGGAATAAAAGCCTAAGAGTGCAACTGATAGGTTGTCTGGTATATGCATGTTTAATGTTAAAAGAAAATGTCAAATACAGCCACTCTGGAAAACAGTGTGGAGGTTCCTCAAGAAGTTAAAAATAGAGCTACCTTAGGACCCAGCAATTGCACTACTGGGTATTTACCTCAAAGATACAGATTTAGTGGAAGGAAGGGGCACATGCACCCCAGTGTTCATAGCAGCAATGTCCACAATAGCCAAACTGTGGAAGGAGCCGAGATGCCCTTCAACAGATGAACGGATAAAGAAGATGTGGTTCATATATACAATGGAATATTACTCAGCCATCAGAAAGGATGAATACCTACCACTTACATCAACATGGATGGAACTGGAAGGTATTATGCTAAGTGAAATAAATCAATCAGAGAAAGACAATTATCATATGGTTTCACTCATATGTGGAATATAAGAAATAGTGCAGAGGATCATAAGGGAAGGGAGGGAAAACTGAATGGGAAGAAATCAGAAAGGGAGACAAACCATGAGACTCTTGACTATGGGAAACAAACTGAGGGTTGTGGAAGGGAAAGTGGGGGGTGAGGGGGCAACTAGGGTTTGGGCATTAAGGAGGGCATATGATGTGATGAGCACTGGGTGTTATATGCAACTCATGAATTATTGTACACTATATCTGAAATTAATGATGTACTATATGTTGGCTGATTGAATTTAAATTAAAAAAAAAAATGTCAAGCTATTTTCCAAATTGGCTATATTATTTTACATTCCCACTAGCAGTGTATGAATGGTACATTTTTTACATCCTTCTCAGCATTTGGCATTATCAGTATTTTATTTTAGCCATTCTGATAGGTCTGTAGTGATAGCTCATTATGATATTAATTTGCATTTCCAAAATAGCTAATGATATTGAACATCCATTCAATGTGCTTATATTCTAGGCATATTCATCTTTGGTGAAATATTTTTTTCCTGTCTTTTGTCCATTTTATTATTGGGTTGTTTTGTTTTTTAATGCTGAATTCTGAGAGTAATCAATATATTCTAGATGCAAGTCCTTTGTTGATATGTGATTTGCAAACATTTTCTGTAGTCCTAAAGGAGTCTTTCATAGAGCAAAAGTTTTTCATTTTCGTGAGGTCAAATTTATCAACTTTTCCTTTCATGGGTAATGCTTTGGGGGTCAAGTGTGAGAATTCTTCACCTAGTTTTAGGTTCCAGACTTTTTTCTATGTTGTTCTTTTTTTTTTTTTTTCCTAAAAATGTTATACTTTTATATTTTACATTTAAATCTCTGATCCATTTTGAGTTATTTTTTGTACAAAGTGTGAGCTTTAGGTTAAGACTAATTTTTAAAAATTGCCTATGGATATCTATTCATTTATTTTTAATCTTTTTTTTTTCTTCTGTGTTCTTGAGATTGGGTAATATCCTCTAATCTCTTTTCAAGTTTACCAATGCTTTATTCTTCAGTCTCCAATATTCTGCTAAGGTTATCCAGTGGATTTTCACTTCAGATATTTTACTTTTCCACTTAGAAAAGTACTTAAATATTCTATTCTCTACTGATAGTCCTCCATGTGTTTAATCATTGTGTTCCTATTTTCATTTAAGTCCTTGAGCATATTTATAATAGCTGTTTTAGGTTATTGTCTGCTTACTTCGGCATCTAAACTAATTGGGGTATGTTTTGATTGCTTGCTTTTCCTCTTGATTATGGATCACATTTTTCTGCTTTTCCACATTTCTAGTAAATTTTATTTATTTTATTTATTTTTTTAAAGATTTTATTTATTTATTTGACACAGAGAGAGAGAGAGGTCACAAGTAGGCAGAGCGGCAGGCAGAGGCAGAAGGAGAAGCAGGCTCCCCGCTGAGCAGAGACCCCGATGTGGGACTCGATCCCAGGACCCTGGGATCACGACCTAAGCCAAAGGCAGATACCTAACCAACTGAGCCACCCGGGTGCCCCTAATAATTTTTAATTATACACTGGACACTACTGGTATTTGTCATAAGGAATTATGGAATCTGGTTTATGTTATCTTCCTTCAAAGGTGATGGGTTTGTTCTGGTAGACAGTTAAATTAAGATTATTTTTAAACTGTCGGGATGATTTTATTTTTTGTTAGGGTAGCTGTATCCCCTTTTTGTCCTATGCCTTAGGGCATATACTCTACTCTAAGTCTTCATCTTTACTCTCAATTTGTAGCCTGTCTATAATTTCAATTCAGTGCTTTGAGATACTCAATGCATTCTTACCACTCAGACTCAGTTGGCTTTAACATCTCTCTATCCTGCATGATCACAGATAAAAGAGATAAACAGAGATATTAGTTCTCAGCCTCACAACAAATAGCCCACTCTATTCCATCACCTGGAGTGTCGCCCTCCGTATGTGCAACCCAATCCTTAGCCAAAGACCCCCAGAGAATCTCCATGCAGACTTTTACCTCTTGCTTCTCCTATTCCTACCCTGCAGCATACTCCTTCTGGTACCCTACCATGCAAGTTCTAGATGCCTCTGCAGTCCTGAACTCTGACCTCTGCCTACTCTGACTAATGATAACACAGTGCTCTACTTTGGCTCTACTTCCCTATATGCATTCTGGACACTGCCATAAGGCAGGTAGCCATGACAAATACTGAGTTACCTTTATATGCTTCCTGTCTCTCAAAGATCACAGTCCTCTGCTGCCTCAGAACAGCTGTTTTATATATTCTGTTCTCTTTCTTTGTTGTTTAGGGTGAAAGATCATGCCCAGTGACCGTTATCTTGTCATGGCCACGTGTAGAAGTTCTAATTCATTATAGTTTTCCACAATAGACAAAATAATTACAATGAATCTGTTTTCATTTTGGCAGAGTTAAAGGACATTTCATGGTCTTTAACTACAGCCAAATGAAGTCCCCCCCCCCCCAGTCTCTTATAGAGTGAACACATCTCTTGGTTTTCTTCACATTGTCCCAAGTAATGCCTATTACTAATAGTTCCCCATTTTCCTCTCAAAAACTCTAGTTTGGGCAACAAATTGGCTACTTTACTTATAAATATTAATAATGTTTACAGCGAGAATCCTATATAAGCTAACTTTCTTTATTATATAACCATTTTTATTATGTAGTTTACCTTCCCTGAATTTAATGTTGTTATTTCTTTCTAGGGCTTTTTTTTTTAACCAATATGTAAGTTTGCATGCCACCTTCCTGTCCACTCACTAGTGCTTTGTAATAAGTTTCAAAGGTAGTCAAAATATGTTTTGAGAAAAAAGCTTCACAACACAAACCATACTTTTATTAGAATATTTCTTACATAAGCAAAGTGTATCCTGTTTACTCACAGTTGCTTTTATTTTTTCTTTTTAGAGGCTTTTTTATTATCAAAAGATAGAAGGTTGCTCTTACTCACCATGGTTGGTTAGGTTAACTCCGTGGACCCTGTGTCTAGAGCCCTGGCTTAGTACCAGAATGACAATGGACAGAGGCACTGAAGAATTTTGGGGAGGAGGAATTAAAACTTTTTCTTCTCAAATCTCTCTTCTCAGTTCCTCTAGCAGTCATTTACATTTAGCTATGTGACCTGGCCTTCTGAAAAACACATAGGGACATGGATATGCTCAAACACCCTACAGAAAAGAAAGAAAAAAAATTATGCAGAGAAAAATGTCCTATATTTCCTTATATTTGGAAAAGAATGAATTACTTGAGTCAGGCAGAATTCGAGAGTAAATGTGGTATCTCTCTGGCCATAAATATGATTCCTCTTATTTAAGAGTATCGTGTTTTCTGAACTGCATTTCTGGCCATGTAGTCAATGCCTTTATAGCTTAGTAAACATGATGTAAGGCGGGTACTTTTGTTCATTATTTATTTTCTTTGACTATACACCTAGTTAATGCAAACTGCCAACTTGAATAGTCACCTAGTTATTTTTCAATTGCCAAGTTATATATCATATTGAAGATGGTAATAAATGCTGAACTTTCAAATCTTATGCAAATGTGTTGTATTTCCTATATCTCCTGTTCAGCAATTTATTATTTTTATGTTTTTATATTGAAAACTATTCATAACCGATTTAATGTCAGGCTGGTATCTGCAATGATATATGGAAAACGCCTTTCATTAACTGGAAGGTTTTCTTTTATGATAGTCCTTATAGAAGATTCAAACTGTCAGAGACACTTATTTTGAGAGAGTAGCAGCTCGGGTGCTGTAATACGTTCCCTCTGTTTTAAAACATCCCAAAGAAAGCTGTCAGCTGGAAGTTTCCATACCTAGTATCTACTAAATCATATCAGACCATTTTTTATTGTTATGTTAATCCCCATACATTACATCATTAGTTTTAGATGTAGTGTTCCATGATTCATTGTTTGTGCATAACACCCAGTGCTCCATGCAGAACGTGCCCTCCTCAATACCCATCACTAGGCTAACCCATCCTCCCACCCCCCTCCCCTCTAGAACCCTCAGTTTGTTTTTCAGAGTCCATCGTCTCTCATGGTTCTTCTCCCCCTCCGATTTCTCCCCCTTCATTCTTCCCCTCCTGCTACATTCCTCTTCTTCTTTTTTTCTTTCTTAACATATATTGCATTATTTGTTTCAGAGGTACAGATCTGAGATTCAACAGTCTTGCACAATTCACAGCGCTTACCAGAACACATACCCTCTCCAGTGTCTATCACCCAGTCACCCCATCCCTCCCATCCCACCCCCCACTCCAGCAACCCTCAGTTTGTTTCCTGAGATTAAGAATTCCTCATATCAGTGAGGTCATATGATACACATCTTTCTCTGTTTGACTTATTTTGCTCAGCATAATACCCTCCAGTTTCATCCACATCGTTGCAAATGGCAAGATCTCATTCCTTTTGATGGCTGCATAATATTCCATTGGATATATATACCACTTCTTCTTTATCCATTCATCTGTCGATGGACATCTTGGCTCTTTCCACAGTTTGGCTATTGTGGACATTGCTGCTATAAACATCGGGGTGCACGTACCCCTTCGGATCCCTACTTTTGTATCTTTGGGGTAAATACCCAGTAGTGCAACTGCTGGATCATATGGTAGCTCTATTTTCAACTTTTTGAGGAACCTCCATACTGTTTTCCAGAGTGGCTGCACCAGCTTGCATTCCCACCAACAGTGTAGGAGGGTTCCCTTTTCTCCGCATCCCCGCCAACATCTGTCGTTTCCTGACTTGTTAATTTTAGCCCTTCTGACTGGTGTGAAGTGGTATCTCATTGAGGTTTTGATTTGGATTTCCCTGATGCCCAGCGATATTGAGCTCTTTTTCATGTGTCTCTTGGCCATTTGGATGTCTTCTTTGGAAAAATGTCTGTTCATGTCTTCTGCCCATTTCTTGATTGGATTCTTTGTTCTTTGGGTGTTGAGTTTGATGAGTTCTTTATAGATTTTGGATACTAGCCCTTTATCTGATATGTCATTTGCAAATATCTTCTCCCATTCTGTCGGCTGTCTTTTGGTTTTGTTGACTATTTCCTTTGCTTTGCAAAAGCTTTTTATCTTGATGAAGTCCCAATAGTTCATTTTTGCCCTTGCTTCCCTTGCCTTTGGCGATGTTTCTAGGAAGAAGTTGCTGCGGCTGAGGTCGAAGAGGTTGCTGCCTGTGTTCTCCTTTAGGATTTTGATGGACTCCTGTCTCACATTGAGGTCTTTCAAACATTTTGAGTCTATTTTTGTGTGTGGTGTAAGGAAAAGGTCCAGTTTCATTCTTCTGCATGTGGCTATCCAATTTTCCCAACACCATTTGTTGAAGAGACTGTCTTTTTTCCATTGGACATTCTTTCCTGCTTTGTCAAAGATTAGTTGACCATAGAGTTGAGGGTCCATTTCTGGGCTCTCTATTCTGTTCCATTGATCTATGTGTCTGTTTTTGTGCCAGTACCATACTGTCTTGATGATGACAGCTTTGTAATAAAGCTGGAAGTCCGGAATTGTGATGCCGCCAGCTTTGCTTTTCTTTTTCAACATTCCTCTGGCTATGCGGGGTCTTTTCTGGTTCCATACAAATTTTAGGATGATTTGTTCCATTTCTTTGAAAAAAGTGGATGGTATTTTGATGGGGATTGCATTGAATGTGTAGATTGCTCTAGGTAGCATTGAGATCTTCACAATATTTGTTCTTCCAATCAATGAGCATGGAACGTTTTTCCATTTCTTTGTGTCTTCCTCAATTTCTTTCATGAGTATTTTATAGTTTTCTGAGTACAGATCCTTTGCCTCTTTGGTTAGATTTATGCCTAGGTATCTTATGGTTTTGGGTGCAATTGTAAATGGGATCGACTCCTTAATTTCTCTTTCTTCTGTCTTGTTGTTGGTGTATAGGAATGCCACTGATTTCTGTGCATTGATTTTATATCCTGCCACTTTACTGAATTCCTGTACGAGTTCTAGCAGTTTTGGGGTGGAGTCTTTGGGGTTTTCCACATAAAGTATCATATCATCGGCAAAGAGTGAGAGTTTGACTTCTTCTTTGCCAATTTGGATGCCTTTTATTTCTTTTTGTTTTCTGATTGCTGTGGCTAGGACTTCTAATACTATGTTGAATAGCAGTGGTGATAGTGGACATCCCTGCCACGTTCCTGACCTTAGGGGGAAAGCTCTCGGTTTTTCCCCATTGAGAATGATATTTGCTGTAGGTTTTTCATAGATGGCTTTTATGATATTGAGGTATGTACCCTCTATGCCTATACTCTGAAGAGTTTTGATCAAGAAAGGATGCTGTACTTTGTCAAATGCTTTTTCTGCATCTATTGAGAGGATCATATGATTCTTGTTCTTTCTTTTGTTAATGTATTGTATCACGTTGATTGATTTGCGGATGTTGAACCAATCTTGCAGCCCAGGGATAAATCCGACTTGGTCGTGGTGAATTATCCTTTTAATGTACTGTTGGATCCTATTGGCTAGTATTTTGGTGAGAATTTTTGCATCCATGTTCATCAGGGATATTGGTCTGTAGTTCTCCTTTTTGATGGGGTCTTTGTCTGGTTTTGGGATCAAGGTAATGGTGGCCTCATAAAATGAGTTTGGAAGTTTTCCTTCCATTTCTATTTTTTGGAACAGTTTCAGAAGAATAGGTATTAATTCTTCTTTAAATGTTTGGTAGAATTTCCCTGGGAAGCCATCTGGCCCTGGGCTTTTGTGTTTTGGGAGATTTTTGATGACTGCTTCAATTTCCTTAGTGGTTATAGGTCTGTTCAGGTTTTCTATTTCTTCCTGGTTCAGTTTTGGTAGTTGATACATCTCTAGGAATGCATCCATTTCTTCCAGGTTATCTAATTTGCTGGCATAGAGTTGCTCATAATATGTTCTTATAATTGTTTGTATTTCTTTGGTGTTGGTTGTGATCTCTCCTCTTTCATTCATGATTTTGTTGATTTGGGTCATTTCTCTTTTCTTTTTGATGAGTCTGGCCGGGGGTTTATCAATCTTGTTAATTCTTTCAAAGAACTAGCTCCTAGTTTCGTTGATCTGTTCTACTGTTCTTTTAGTTTCTATTTCATTGATTTCTGCTCTGATCTTTATCATTTCTCCTCTCCTGCTGGGTTTAGGCTTTATTTGCTGTTCTTTCTCCAGCCCCTTTACGTGTAGGGTTAGGTTGTGTACTTGAGACCTTTCTTGTTTCTTGAGAAAGGCTTGTATTGCTATATACTTGCCTCTTAGGACTGCCTTTGCTGCATCCCAAAGATTTTGAATAGTTGTGTTTTCATTTTCATTGGTTTCCATGAATTTTTTTAATTCTTCTTTAATTTCCTGGTTGACCCATTCATTCTTTAGTAGGATGCTCTTTAACCTCCATGTATTTGAGTTCTTTCCGACTTTCCTCTTGTGATTGAGGTCTAGTTTCAAAGCACTGTGGTCTGAAAATAGGCAGGGACTGATCCCAATCTTTTGGTACCAGTTGAGACCTGATTTATGACCTAGGATGTGATCTATTCTGGAGAATGTTCCATGGGCACTAGAGAAGAATGTGTATTCTGTTGCTTTGGGATGGAATGTTCTGAATGTGTCTGTGAAGTCCATTTGGTCCAGTGTGTCATTTAAAGTCTTTATTTCCTTGTTGATCTTTTGCTTAGACGATCTGTCCATTTCAGTGAGGGGGGTGTTAAAGTCCCCCACTATTATTGTATTGTTGTCGATGTGTTTCTTTGCTTTTGTTATTAATTGCCTTATATAATTGGCTGCTCCCATGTTAGGGGCATAGATATTTACAACTGTTAGATCTTCTTGTTGGATAGACCCTTTAAGTAGGATATAGTGTCCTTCCTCATGTCTTATTACAGTCTTTGGTTTAAAATCTAGTTTGTCTGATATAAGGATTGCCACCCCAGCTTTCTTTTGGTGTCCATTAGTATGGTAAATGGTTTTCCACCCCCTCACTTTAAATCTGGGGGTGTCTTTGGGTCTAAAATGAGTCTCTTGAAGACAGCATATCGATGGGTCTTGTTTTTTAATCCAATCTGATAGCCTGTGTCTTTTGATTGGGGCATTTAGCCCATTTACATTCAGGGTAACTATTGAAAGATAGGAATTTAGTGCCATTGTATTGCCTGTAAGGTGACTGTTACTGTATATTGTCTGTGTTCCTTTCTGGTCTATGTTGCTTTTAGGCTGTCTCTTTGCTTAGAGGACCCCTTTCAATATTTCTTGTAGGGCTGGTTTCGTGTTTGCAAATTCCTTTAGTTTTTGTTTGTCCTGGAAGCTTTTTATCTCTCCTTCTATTTTCAGTGACAGCCTAGCTGGATATAGTATTCTTGGCTGCATATTTTTCTCATTTAGTGCTCTGAATATATCCTGCCAGTCCTTTCTGGCCTGCCAGGTCTCTGTGGATAGGTCTGTTGCCAATCTAATGTTTCTACCATTGTAGGTTACATATCTCTTCTCCCGAGCTGCTTTCAGGATTTTCTCTTTGTCTCTGAGACTCGTAAGTTTTACTATTAGATGTCGGGGTGTTGACCTATTTTTATTGATTTTGAGAGGGGTTCTCTGTGCCTCCTGGATTTTGATGCCTGTTTCCTTCCCCAAATTAGGAAGTTCTCTGCTATAATTTGCTCCATTATACCTTCTGTCCCTCTCTCTCTTTCTTCTTCTTCTGGGATCCCAATTACTCTAATGTTGTTTCATCTTATGGTATCGCTTATCTCTCGAATTCTGCCCTCGTGATCCAGTAGTTGTTTATCTCTCTTTTTCTCAGCTTCTTTATTTTCCATCATTTGGTCTTCTATCTCACTGATTCTTTCTTCTGCCTCATTTATCCTAGCAGTTAGCGCCCCCATATTTGATTGCACCTCATTGATAGCCTTTTTGATCTCTACTTGGTTAGATTTTAGTTCTTTTACTTCTCCAGAAAGGGTTTCTCTAATAACTTCCATGCTTTTTTCAAGCCCAGCTAGTATCTTTAAAGTGATGATTCTGAACTCTAGATCTGACATCGTACTAATGTCCATATTGAGTAGGTCCCTGGCCGTTGGTACTACCTCTTGTTCTTTTTGTTGAAGTGATTTTTTCCGTCTTGTCATTTTGTCCAGAGGAGAATAGATTAATGAGAGAACAAAATGCTAACAGGGTAACAACGTTCCCAGAAAATATACTCTAAACAAATCAGAAAAGACCTGAAGCATTGGGAAAAGAAAGGGAAAGAGAGAAAAAAGAAAAAGAAAAAAAAAAGAAAAGAAAAAGATAAAGATAAAAACAAACAAAAACAGAACAAAACAAAAAAAAACAGAATGTGATCAAATATGATCAGGCTGGTATATAGATCAGTGCCACACACTAGATTTTGGGTGTATTTGGTCTGTTAGAAGAAAGTGCCTCCCAAAATTTTAAAGAAAGAAAAATTTATATTGTACAAAATTAAGGGTTGATATGATGAAGGGATGGAATATGACTGTAAAGATGGAGATTATAAAAAATTTTATAAAAGGAATTGATAAGAAGTTGTTTGAAAAAAGAAAGAAGAGGATTTAAAAAAAAAGAGAAAAAAAAAGGGAGAGAATGTGATCAGGCACGGGAGTAGAAAAAAATGATACAATAGAGATTTAGGGTATATTTTGATCTGTTAGAAGAAACTATCTCAAAATTTTAAAGAGAGAACAACTTATATATATATGCCAAAAATACGGGTAACTACTATGAAGGGATAGAATATGACTCTAAAAATGAAAAGTAAAAATGAAAAATAAAAAATTTTTTTTAAAAAAGGGATTGATAAGATGTTGGTTGAAAAAGGGAAAAAGAAAAATTCAAAAAAAAAAAAGATAGTTAAAAAAAAAATTACCTTTGAAAGACTAAAGAATCATGGTAAAAAAGCCATGAATTCTATGTGCATTATTCCCCTAGCGCTGGAGTTCTGCCCTTCTCATTGATCGGTAAACCTGGTCTTGGCTGGCTGTTCTCGCTGATCTTCTGGGGGAGGGGCCTGTTGCCGTGGTTCCCAAATGTCTTTGCCGGAGGCGGAATTGCACCGCCCTTGCCGGTCCGGGCTAAGTCATGTGCTCGGGTTTGCTCTCCGGAGCTTTTGTTCCCTGCAAGCTTTCCGTACAGCCTTGGAGGCGGAGAGTGAAAATGGCGGCCTCCCAATCTCCGCCCGGAGGAGCCGAGAACTCGGGGCCCCTGCTCCTCAGTGAGCCCCCAGAGAAAAGCCGTCAGTCACTCCCGTCTCCCCGGTCTCCGGCCGCACTCCGTGCTCACCCAGCCTGTGACCGCGCCTTTCTATCTGGCACCCGACCCCGGGTGGAGTCTCCAAACCCAGCAGATCCCCGCGGTGTGCTCCCGCCGCTCCTCCCGGGGGAAGAAGGTGAGTCTCCCCGGATCTGCCGCTTGTTGGGTCCCTGCTGGAGGAGCAGTGGCCCGACTGTGCCGCGGATCACGGTCTATGACAACCCCGAGCTGAGAGCCCGCGCCTGGGCTCCGTCTCTGCAGCCAGCTTCCCTGCTCCGATCCCTGGGAGCTCTGCTGCACTCAGGCACCCCCGGTCTTCCTGTGACCCCGAGGGTCCTGAGACCACACTGTCCCGCGAGGGTTCCACCCCCCAGTTAGCCACCGGAGTGACGTCCCTCAGTGGAGCAGACTTCTAAAAGTCCCGATTTTGTGCTCCGCGGCTCTATCACTTGCCAGAAGCGGCCGACGGAGGCCCCTCCCCCGCCGTCTATCCTCCCGAATATCGCCTCGGAGTCACTTCTCCGCACGTCCTACCTTCCAGAAAGTGGTCGCTTTTCTGTTCAGAGAGTTGTTGCTCTTCTTTTCTTCGATCTCCTGTTGAGTTCGTAGCTGTTCAGATTGGTTTGATCCCTATCCAGCTGAATTCCTGAGAGGAGACGAAATCCAGGTCTCCTACTCCTCCGCCATTTTGCTCCGCCTCCCCCCCCAGACCATTTTTATATAACGGTTGCAAATGTGTTTTTTTGAATGTTAAATCTGTTTCTATTTTTCAATCAACTTAAAATGTGTAGAAAAAGTGTTCTGATTGTATATTATCCAATTTTCATCAGCTGCCGGAAGGAAATGCTGTGAAAATCTGTGATTTAAAACCCTTAAAACTTCTGCTTGAAATGCATGTTTTGTTAAGAACATTAGCGATGCAAAGTATGTTAAACAGAATTTTGATGTCTTTATTAATAGCATTTAAAAGTTTTAGGATTTCAGATATTCATAGATTTTGTTCTCCTTGATTTACAAGGTCATGTATTTTAGACCTTTGTTTTTCATGTTTTGGAGATAGTTGGAACTGTGAAAAAAACTGGTAAAATAAATAATTCCATTATTAATAATAAGGCTATCCTTTCTAAGATTTAATGGGAAAGACATTTTACATAGGACAGATAAATAACCATAAATACCAGTAACATTTAAAACCCACTGTGTATATAAATCACTTGCCTATGAGCTGTGTGAAATACTAAGATCTTGTCTTCCATGAGTTTATAATCTAATTAAAAGTAATAATAGACGTGTCAAAAGAAGGATACGTACACAAGTGCTGTTTGGGTTTGGAGGAGCAAAAAAGCAACTGTCTTCTAAAATGTCAACATAGGGCACCTGGGTGGCTCAGTCAGTTAAGCATCTGCCTTCGACTCAGGTCATGATCCCAGAGTTGTGGGATTGAGTCCCACATTGGGCTCACTGCTCAGTCAGCTTCTCCCTCTACCCCTCCCCGCTCATACTTTCTCTCTCTCTCTTTCTCTCTCACGTGCTCTCTCTCTCTCTCAAATAAATATATAAAATCTTAAAAAAAAATTAAAAAAATATAACATCAACATAAAGGAATGAAAGTAATGCATAATAGTAATTCATGATGAAAATGCAATTGAACAGTAACAAATTTAAATGGAATATAATTTTTATTAAAACCAAGCAACCTACGTGGATATGAAAAAAAGGTGAAAAAAGTAACTAATTAGAACAGATGCTTTTCTCTTTTATAACTATATTTGGTGTCATACTAACAGAAAAAAAAAAACAAAAAAACAGAAGCACTGAAACTGTGTTAATTAGTACTTTAGTTTTTCATGTTTACTTTTACCTACTTTATCAGTATTTGTGTTCATCCTCAGGTAAGAGATTGCCAAAGATTTGTGACTTACCTATCCAGGGATTTATTTTTGCACTAAAGTAAGTCCCAGGTTATGGCAACTCCATAGTGTCATTTGGGTTTTTTTATAACCCTTCACCCTTCTGCCACTGGGGTATTGGATCAGGTCCGAAATAGCATCTCTCTTCCTGGCCTACAGTAAGTGGAGGGGACAAAGCAGGATGTCAGCGCATCCTTTAAGAAGGCTTCAAGGAAGTAAAGCACTCTGCTTTATGCGGTATATCAGTGGCCCAACACCGGTCATATCAGCACATCTACTGCCAATGCATCTTTTAGGTGGGTGCGGGACTGCCTAGCCTGAAGGTAGTGCTTGGTTTTTTGTTATGGGGAGAAAGGAGATCACTGAAGCCTAGGGTAAGCATATCACAGTGTCTGTCATTCCTGCTAAACATTTTTAATGTCCATGTGGCCAGTTGTAGCACTGGCCAGTTGAAATGAGCCTGGCTGACTCTGTCCTCTAGTGAGGGATATCTCTTGTGGGGGTGATTACTCCAGGCACTGGACTCAGGGCTTAGGTTGGTCCCACCCATGTTAGTCACTCGGTTTTATGCAGATCATGAAAAATGTCCTCGGAAACGGCTAAGGAAAATGATCGATGTCCAGAATGTGTAGTTAACACGTGCAAAGGAGCTGTGGTGTCTTTGAGTGGATGGATAGACAGGTAGGTAGGTATATAGGTAACAGATTGTGTAGTTAGGTTATTAGAAAGAAAGAGGAAAGGAGATGAGAGGGCAATGGGGGGAAAAGAAAGAAAACTAAGGAATTGGAGGGAATGCTTAGCAGTCTGTTAAGGATGGTCTAGTCTAATCAAAATGTACATCTCTGTATTGACCTACTCTGCCGATCTTTTATTTTCTCAGTGTGACACATCACTCTGCTCTGGCATGCTTTTTTGTTTGTGATCCTTACTATTATTTGTAGATGATCCTGTATTTCCACATTTGTAAATGCTGAGCGTGTACCTCAAACATAGCCCTGAGGAAGCTTTTTTCCCTAATATTTTATCATATGTTAAGTTCCTTATTTACTTCTTAACAAGGAGATGACTCTCTCTTCTGAGTGCTTTTCTGTGGATCTGCTTGTATGTCACCCTCTTTGTTGCTTCTGTCACCCTGGTGGAAGGGTGGTGCTGGAGTCTCCTCCCCCCCTTTATTTTTTAAAGATTTATTTATTATATATAGAGAGAGAGAAGGAGAGAACACGAGCGGGGGAGGGGCAGAGGGAGAGAGAGAGAATCTCCAGCAGACTCCCCACTGAGCCTGATGTGGGGCTTGATCTCAGGACCCTGAGATCATGACCTGAGCTGAAATCGAGAGTCAGTCCCTTAGCCCACGGAGCCACTCAGGTGCACCTCTCCTCCCTTTTCACAAGAAGAATCAGCTCTCCTCACTTAGCCGTGGATGAAAACAGGTCACCTGTGTTGGGCAGCTCCAGGATACTCGGTGGGTTATCCCATTAAACATCTCTCTGCCATGGGAGAGCAGGACTGTTACCATTTAACTATTACATACACAGAAATAGATGGGCCAGGCTACAGAAATCAACACTGTCTGCTGACCTACATTCAAAAGAATAATATTCTGTGCAATTTGCACAATGAACTACTGTCTTCGTACATCAGAGGGGAAAAAAAAAAGTTCTCTGCAGAATTTTCAGTGAAAGAGATTACCTCCAACCACATTAAAATGTTTTCAGTGACCCTCTTAGCTGGTTTTGAGGAATGTAAATTCCCCATTTCTCTCAGCAGTATGTACCGTCTAGTAGAAATTAGGGAGCATTGAGAGAATGTCGAACAGCCATGAAGGGGAACTTAGAAACAAAGAGCCAAGCTAACTTAGAAAACAAAGAGCCAAGTGAAGACACTGCTCGTAATCTATTCTCATGGGAATGCATTTAATATCTGCGGTACCATTTAAATTTGTGAAGACATTATTTTTAAATTCTCGTGTACAGCAGTAACAATAGATAATGAGATAAGTTTTGCTTTTTTCTTTAAAATATCCTATACTCATCTGATTCATTTTGCGTTAGAGATCACTATGTGGAAACCCCAGATGTGATTCTTGTGATGCTTAGCAGATGCTCCTTAGTCTTATTCCCTCTTATAAAATTAGTAGACACTCTTGCGGCGCATAGTTGATTGCACATTCCGAAGTGATCTGTCAAATATCGGCTCCTGCGAGCATGCCTTCGTGCACATTCTGAAGAAAAAAAATAGGCGATTTTTTTTTTTTTTTTTTTTTACTTGCTGAGCTTGGATTTTAAAAATAAAATAAGTGAACTTTTTTAGTGTGTCTAAGTTAATTTTTCAAAATTCAAGTCTTGCATAGTCAATGGGGATGGGATAAATATTATGGGATTTTCATTTGCATTGCCCTTCCTGTTCTCTGATATAATTTATTATAATTTTCATGAGACTTCATAATATTATTCATTCACTTCATAATTGAAACGTTGTTAAACGCTGCCTCATGTTGATTCCTGACCCATACCAGCCAAAGGCACCTTCCTCCACTCCTTCTCTCCTTTCCAACTGAAGAAGTTAGCAAGTCTGATAGCCAATGATAAACTACATAGATGATTCCGGTCTTATTTCTTTATAAAATGGACTTGAAATTCCGGGCTTCTTAGAAAGTTACGGCAGGTGAACTGATTGAAAATGATTTCAAATGTTAGGCAAATATTAATAATCATTACTGGAAAAAATGTTTAAAGATAACAAAAGATATTGGGGAATTCAAATGTGATTGTAATTTCATCAATGACAATTAGTTTATCGTTCTGACTGGCATAAAAGATGATGTAGAAACAAATGGTGGCAATTTATTGTATTTTTACTTTTAGCAAGATAGCAGAAGGAAAAGTAATTTTTTTTTAAGGTCCTAGAATGTCAGGCAAAATGTCAACAACAAGAAGAGTGCCTGGTACTGAGTAGGTGCTGGAAGAAAAATTACTTAGTGAGATCTATCTCCTGGACTTTGAAAGCAGATGAGGAAAAAATATGTACCCTTGCTTCAGTAAAAAGTTTATATAGACTCACAAAGGAGTTCCAGTTAGCCTGGCAAGCCCTTTGTCTCTTGATGAAGTTGGTAAAATCTACAAAACATTGAGCATGGCTCCTCCTCTGGCCAACTTCCAGCACTAACCCAAATGGGTCTAATAAAGACTAGCGTCAGATCAAGTCTTCTGTCTCTGAAACATAAGTCATGTTTTTTTATTTAATTTTGTCATTCTGTTATTTTACCCAAGCTAATTTGGGTATGTGATGAGATTAACTCATTTAAATAGTATATGATACAACAGCCTTGAACTAGAAGCTCCAATTCTAGGGGAAATCCCAGATGTGAACATCCTCCTCCCTACTCTCCCTATTTAACCATAATTGGCTCTACTTCTGCTCCACATGCCCAGGAGGATTTATTCATTGCCCACGTGTGTTTAGAAGGGTAGCACAGTGTAGGATACTGTTTGGGGACATGAAGTTTTTCCAAAATCTTCATAGAGGCAGATGCAATAAATCGATCGGTGATGTTACATCTTACTAGTTTTCTGAACCTGACACCAATAAGGGGAAGGAAACTCAGTAGAAGTAATTAAGAGAGAGAAGTTAAAGAAAATGAGAATTTAAAGAGAATAAGTTTAAATGTATTAGTCCAGAGGCGCCTGGGTGGCTCAGTCGGTTGAGTGTCTGACTCAACCGTCGTGAGTTCAAGCCCCACAGCATGTAACCTACTTAATAATAATAATAATAATAATAATAATAATAATAATAAATAATAAATATATTAGTCCAGAAGGCAGACAAGAGGGTCATGAATAAATATATTATGCCAGGGAAAAATGATATCTGAAGCCAGAAAGAGGAGAGTAGTGTTTATTGACCACATATTATTTATGAAGCACTATTCTAGGTCCTGACATGTATTCACTTGGTCTTAATTTCTGACCCCCTTAGCTTATTTTGCTTTACTTTTATTAGCATTCATAGCACATATTAAAAGTGGGACAAGTCAATGAAATATAACTGTGTCTAGGTGTGTTTCCTGTGCCTTGTAGAACTGTGCCCCAGACAGTGCGGAAAAACTTAACTATCAGATATTAACCCTTGAGCAGCCTGTGTTTTCTGACTTCAGCAGCCAAATGAAGTGATTGCAGGAATTCTAACATATAACCGAAATGATTCATACATTCATCTTGCCAGGCCTAGTCTAGACCATGAAATTCGCCTAATTTTTAGTTGCAGGCTTTGATGACATTCTTCCCAATTAGAATTACCTTTTAAATTATTCTGCATCCGTGTAACTTCTATGGTTTTGTACACTTTGGATGGAGGGGGAAATATGCATACAGTTCAGAAAGTCAAAAATTGCAGGGTGGAAAGACTCTAGTGTAATGTTGAGTTAATTCTGGAAGTTCAAGGTTTTACTTGAAAGCACAAGTACTTGTGTTTTCAAGGACTTCTGCAGTCCCGCTGTTTGTCTGCAGAGTCAGGTGGTAGTACCCGGACTCTCCAGGCTCTGACTTCATTATGAGGAAAACCCTTTGTAGAGGGCATCTGCTCAATTCTAATAATAAATTTTAAGGGAGGTACAGAATCAAAATGAGAAGCAAATGGATTAATTATTCCTCTACATGGGGCCTGGGAATTCATTCATTACCTTTGTTCCTCATCACTTTGTGTACTCTTAGGTTTCTGCAGAAAAGAAATGTGAAATGAGAAATGAAAGGGGTGAGCCTTTATTTCTCGGTGTTGGAATTTCAATTTAAGCATTCCAGAATAGAGAAATATCCCTATTGGGACCTGTGTACGGTCTGGCGCTTAGGTCCTCCTCTCAGGATTGGAGTTTGAAGATGCGTGAAAGATGGTACCCATCCTCAGGTACACCATAGTCCAGCTGTGGGGCGACAAAGGTGAGGGGCAAAAGACCCGGATTGCAATCCAGACCTTGCCCGTGGTGACAATGATAGCACCTTGGACACTTAATGTCAAAGACCTCAAAGACCTCACTTGTAAGATGAGAGGATTAGAACCAATTATTTCTGCTCTCCTCTAATTCTAAAATTTTGAATTCCCGTATCATTATAGACTTCTGTTTTAGAAAGGACTTCAGTCATAATTTAACAGTCTGGTCACCTAGTCCAATGCTTTCTCCCAAATTGGCCCAATAGGTTAGTAAAAGTTGAAAATGGGACTTGTAGCTTGAAGTCATGAGCATTAAGGTAATTACTTAAAATATCAGATTGAATCAGCCCTTAAAAGGTATGATTAAGAGAAGCAGGGTGTGGAATGATTGCAAAACAACCACCAAAGTGAAAGTTAATGGTGATCTACCTCGCACATTGTTAACCAACAATGTTTAAACTATGATATGAAGTTTAAAAAAAATATGCACATCCCTGGAGATTTTATCCCTATTCAGAGTTACGACTTGTTTTTTTTTTTTCATTTGTATGCATAAGCAGTTGTGCTTATCAGATATTTTTGTTTAATAACAGCTCTAGTTCATCTAACATTTCCAATAATGGGTAAAAAGGCTGTTTTTCTAACCAAATTGTGAGCTTTCTGAGGGCAGCACTGAGGAAACGGGACACAGAAGGTTGGACTAAGTATATGTGTATGTGCGTGTGCACATATGCATGTGTGTGTGTTCCATTGAGTTGAGTTGAAGAGAGGTTCACCAACTCATCCAAATCATCCATTTAGGCATGCTCTGCAAATTTAATTAGCATACTCATAATATTAGATTCTATGCCACTGCTCAAACTGCATTATTTTTTACAACCCGCCTCATTTCACAAAGAATTTGAGACAATATCCAGTTTTTTGAAAACCTCCAGTGAAATAAACTATAAATGGGGATAGAAGATTAGTACCAGGGACAAGGAGAATAGAAACATGCCAATCATAAGATGAGTCTAGTTGCTGAGCATCCTATTTCGTTTGAGCTTTCTGGTAGCCAGAGGAAATAAATGGAAGCATGTTCAGTTTAAGTTCTCATTTGTGGATAGGAGGAAGCATACTGGCCCCTCAGGGGAAATAACACATTTTGATAAACACAGTAAATAGTTGTGTTCTGCAGACAAAATCCTGTGGAACTATCTCATTATTTACACTTAATTTTAGATGAATTGATTATCTCTTTATGGCACACTGATCATTTTATTTACCAATTGGGCATCATACAGAACCTTGCTTCCCAGGTAACCAAGTAGTTATTTGGCTAACCCAATTAGTTCAAGGCCACTTGTCTTGAAAATAGGAATAATAAGATTAACTGACTGTAATTTATAAGAATTCCCCTTTCTTTTTTTTTTTTTTTAAGTAGGCTCCATGCCCAGCATGGAACCCAATGTGGGGCTTGAACTCGCGACCCTGAGCTCAAGACTTGAGCTGAGATCAAGAGTCGGACACTTAACCGACTGAGCCACTCACAGGCCCCTTAAGAATTCCCCTTTCTTTTAAAAAATTAATTTTTTTATTGTGGTAAAATATATACAGTATCAGACTTACCATTTTAACCATTTTAGGTGTACAATACATTGGCATCAAGTACATTCACAATGTTGTATAACCATCACCACTATTTCCAGAACTTTTTTTTTTTTACCATCCCAAACAGAAACTCCACACCCATTAAACAATAACTTCCCAATCCCCCTCTCTCCAGCCAGTGGTAACCTATGTTCAACTTCCTGTCTTGATAAATTCCCCTCTTCCATATACCTCATGTAAGAGGAATCATGCAATATTTTGCTTTCCTGTCTGGCTTATTACACTTAGCATAATTTTTTCAAGGTTCATTCATATTGCAGTACATATCAGAGTTTCGTTTCTTTTTATGGCTGAGTAATATTCCATTGTATCCTTTCTTTCTAAAATATGTAAGTTTACCTTTTCAGTCTTAAGGTTTTTCCCTGGGTTTTTTTTTTTTTTTTTTTTTTTTGAGTTGTCAAAATGCTAGCAAAAGATTCTAAAATGGCATTGCCAATCTCTTAAGTACCCCCACATTATAAATCATTGTTTCAATTATTTTTGTTTACCCCAAGATTTTACTTTGATATTATTTCCTTATGTATTATAATTTGACTTTAAAATAAAACACTTTTTATCTACTCACAACACTTCTGACACTAAATGTGTGGGTTTTCCACACCAAACAATTCTCCAATCCTCTATAGACACCAACTGGGTATCTTACAGTGTAATTCATTTCTGACACTACCTACGTAGAGTAGGTGCAGACCCCACTGGTTAAGCTTTCAGTCCCATAAGACTCTCCCCCAGATTGACATGCCAATATCAATTAGTGGGTCCCCAGGTTACCCACACTCTGTCCAACTTGCTACGAATCAGGGTTTCCCATGACCCTCTCCTCAGATTTGACAATTTGCTGTAACAGCTCACAGAGCTCAGGAAAACACTTTACTTACTTTACTGGTTTATTATAAAGGATATTATAAAGGATACAGATGAGCAGCCAGCTGAAGAGGTATATGGGGTGAGACCCAGAAGTGTCCCTAGTGCAGGAATGTCTGTCCTTGTGGAGTGGGGGGTGCACCACCCTCCCAGGACATAAATGCGTTCTCCAACCCTGGAAGCTCTCTGAACACCACTGTTTAGGATTTTTATGGAGGTTTCATTTTGCAGGCATGATCGATTACATCATTGGCAGTTGGTGATTAACTCAGTCCCCAGTCCCTCCCCTCTCTCCAGAGGTCAAGGTTTGGGGTTAAAAGTGCCAATCCCCTAATCATATGGTCTGTCCCAACCAGCCTCCATCCTGAAGCTACCTAGAGGCTTTCAGCAACCAGTCATCTCATTAACATCAACTGAGACATGGTTGAAATGGGCTTATTATAAATCACGAAAGATGCTCCTCTCATCCCTATCGCTCCAGAAATTACAAGAGTTTTAGGAGCTCTGTGCCAGGAACCAGGGACAAAAATCAAATATATATTTCTTATATCACAGCATCACAGACTTAGAACTTGCATTGTAAGCAAGCCTTCCTCCATTGTCAAATCTGAGGAGAGGGTCATGGGAAACGCTGATTCGTAGCAAGTTGGACAGAGTGTGGGTAACCTGGGGACCCACTAATTGCTTCCTCTGGCTTCTGTGGACAAAATTTAAAATTCTATTTTTGTTTGTTTATTTTTAAAAATCCCAAACTTCCTAGATCTTGGTATCTAATGTGTTTCATGTGACATATTCCTGAGAACTCCTATCTGATCAATACAATTATCAAATATTTTCATGTTGCCCTTTCTGTAGTTCATAAGCATTGCAAGTTTGTATTTTGTTTCCCCTTGATCTGAACAGCTACTTCCCTCCTGAGAATATCCATGAGCTCTGGATATTGAAATCTTCTGTTAATTCCTACAGTCTCAGAAGAAACTCTACAAAGTATAAAGAGTATGGAGGTTCAAGATTTTTAAACCATGATTAGAATTTAAGCAACATGACCATTTCTTGTGCCTGAAAATAAATCAGTCCTGTATGCCTCCATTTTACTTGATTGAAGTAAAAACAATGCATAGAGACCAAGGCTTATATCACATAGCAATGTCTTAAATCAAGTTGAAACTATGAAATGCATATTGAATGCTAATTCAAAAATTCAATATTTCAAAAATTACTGTTTATAAAATATTTTTATTAGGTATACTCACTTTATAATCTGCTAACATAATAATAGGATGTATATTTTCACTGAACCCTTAGAGATAAGATTTTTGAAGAACTTAATGAAATTAAGCTTGTTATTTTTCTAAATATGGATTTGAAACTATAGTCATTTATATGTATTTTTGAGTCATGTCTTCTTTTCTATGAACACTTCAATAACTAGAACAACCTGCTAGCGAAATGTCTTGCAACATTTGCTCGTAGAACTTTTGCTTCATTATGTTTTGCTAATAATTTTGGAAGTAGCTAGATATTAAATTAAATACAAATGTATCCTAATTTTGAAGCAAACATTTGAAAGAAACGTTAGTCCAGTACATGTAAATGCATTAATTAAATGCATTTTAATCATTTAAATTCTTAGAGATTTTTTTTTCTGAAGTCTTAGATTTTTGGATTTTGGGAAGGATTCCTTGATTTGTGGTGTTAATAACATATATGTAATCTATCTAATATATGTGATACAAATCAAGTACATTATGGACGTGTACTTAATATGAATAGTCAGCTCTCCATTACCATTGTTAAGGACAATATCTTAAATAACTTTTCCTAATTTTTTTTCTCATTTTCTAATTTTTTTCTAATTTCACATGCCTTCATTTCATATTCAAATCAAAACCTCAAAGTCATAAAAAAATGGTTTAAAAATCTCACATTGTTACCAGTTTAAGTTTGCTATTACACCTTACTAATAAACTTTTGGTTAATTATCAGTTTTAATTCAGTTTAATTCCATTTTAATTCAGTGATATTTCTAAATTGGGTAATTAATATCTGACATTATTCTCAGTGCCTGACACCTGCTTGAATGTCCTTTACTATGAGGAAAGTTTTCCATTGAGCCAAAGTAAATAAAATCTGGAAGGTAGAGAAAATAGCTACCTTGAAGAAATTTGGCACTTAAGAACCCAGCAAATACTTTAAATACTTTCCTGTTTTATTTCATGAGTTCCTACACACTACACTTGAAAAATTTTGCTTCCTGCTTGCCTTATTTACCCTAAGTGCCAGTCTGATAGACTCAGTTATAGTGGACACTATGAAAATAGACTGTCTATTCTGGATGCCAGACTTGAAGCTTCAGTTCTGCTTGGATCTACCCAATTTAAGTAGCTATTGTTACATATATTTAAATGGCTTTTTTTTTAAAAGGGACATTTTTCAGCTAGAAAAAGAACTTAAAATATACAGGATGGGTTAATAGCTAATTGTGGTTTCCTGGGTTGTTAACATAAGCATAATGATATACGCAACAAAATACACTGTTTCTAATGAATATTTCTAATTCCTCTTCATTAGGAAATTTGTGATCCCCTTTAATCTAGATGGCTACAAGTCTATCCCAGTTCTTCCAGGTTCTCATTTTTCATTTTACTTGTCTTCATTGTCCTTCTTGTTCAATGCCTTTCTATCCAATCTGTACTGGAACGGACGCTTCCTTGAGTCATGCCTTAAATAATGCCTGCAACTGCTTCAAGTATTTCTAAAGACATTTGCTTTCCTTCAGTATAATTCACTAAAAAAATCCCAAGTCTGCTGTGCACACTCATCAGCTCCTGAGACTCCACAACGCACTTGATGATTTATACCCCTTGGCTTTTTGAAGATAAGATGCAGCTTCAAAATTGGAAACAACCTAGAATAGGTTACTGTATGGTACAAAAATCCTGAATTCAAATCACTCTTTCTCTTTTAAGCTATCAAGCATCCTCCATTGATGGGAGAACCTCAGATATTTGGCTTTCAGCTATCTCATGCCTATGACATACACACTGTAGAGGTACGTGTGAGAAAGAAAGCAAACTATCAAAGTCACACAATAATCCTAAACAGTTTCCCAGATCAGGCTCAGCTGTGGTTTGTCGTTTCCCAACCCTGCTGTCTGAGAGAGCCCAGGTTAAAAGGACAAATTCAAATCAAATCAAATTCACCAACTTTACATGATATGCATTTGGGGCATTTGTTGGCACACAGTCAATGCTATTTAATCGTGGTGGTAGTGATGGTAGAGAAGAGACGTGAACAATTAATTGAATAGGTATAGGTATAACGATGCTCCTCTTGACTGTGTTTTAAACAACAGAGATATATAAGGCTATAATCTTCGGAACTATGCTCCCCATTGCAGTATTTTCTGGTTGCATTTTGGAAGAGGGCTGAAATCCTTAACTTCCTTTACTGCTAATGGAATCTACGTATATAAATGTTAAAGTTATACCCCAGTATAAAAGTAATTTGCTTTTATTTTTCTTCTTGATTATTTTAATTAATTGGGATTTTCCATATAAACCAAAAATCTGAACTCCACTAGCTCTTAATGAATGATACAGGAAAATATAATTTCTCTGTGAATGTTAGGTTGATTGGAAAATGTCATCCTCTGACCTACTCAGCCTTGCTAATCAAGGGAAGTCTTCGGAGGAACTCAGAGTTAGATTAAACAGGCTACAATCCATCTGCTACCCCCTTTATTTGTTTAAATTACAGTTTTTGTCAGATATCAGGTTTAGTGTATCTGAGGAAAGCCACGCCAACGTGGTTGAGAGCGTATATGCCGTGTCTCGGGTAATTGGATAGTGCGCTGAGTTTCACCTTAAGCTGTTTTGAATTAATGCAAGACAGCCGCTGGCTTTAGGTGGTTTAATTATCAGAATTGTCACAGTTTAGTTATCAGCCCAAAGGGTGCATGCTGGGGTTGATTGTGAACATGTGGTACTACCTGATACAGGTTACCTGATGGCCAGATATGGGTCACTTCGGGAACAGACTTAATTTAAAGGAGCACTGTCCTGATTTCGAAATATTTATGGATAGGAATCAGATTTTCAAAGAAAAAGAAAGACTACTTGAATACAAAGCTGTTCAGTGGGAAGAAGGAAAAGACATCAGTTGTAATCTTGGTCTCTTATATACAGGATTTATGTTGAAATTAAGAGGTATCTAAATGTCAATATTCATTGTGGGTTTTTTTTAAATTTTTGCACTTAAGACTATTAAATTCAAGCCATTTATTCTAATGTGTTAGACTAATCCATGCCCCACTCTATTATTAGAAAAAAATCAGTTCTTATCAGAAGTCTCTGTTATAAACCAGGTAGAATATAGTCCTACCTTTATTCTTAGTTAAGGGAACCTGAGCCGTTTATCTGAAAAATCTTCAGTGTCTGAAGAGTTGGTACAGTTTTCAGTTCTACGAGTTTAACTGTACTTTTACAGAAATTCTGTAGTGGGAATGTTCAACTGTAGAGCATAGGATCCCAATGACCACCACGATGCTCTAAATTCTATTGTTTTCCTGGATGCTATTGCTTTCCTGAAGCCTCAGTAAAAATAATGGAACTACTTCTTCTGAATCACTGCACTCTTATCCCAGTTCAGTTCTAACAGTATTGACTACAATCTAAGCATTTTTGCTTCACTCAACACAGCTCTTAAAGGGCTTTCCCTTTTGAAGGCATACTCTCTGTGGGTGGTCAATACCCTTATGAAATTGTCAGACTTGAAAGTAAGATGGATTGTTACTGGAACATTAAGTAGGACAGAGAGCAGATGAAATTTAAATACAAAGTTGCAGCTGTTCATAAGCTCAAAAACTTAAATTAGTTCAGCTAAACTGCTGAATTCCAGTAAGAAACAGAAATGAGTTGGTTACTCATGCCCTAATAGGAGGAAAATGCATCTAAAATATAAATTGAAACCTTGCCATTTTAAGAAACTAACATTTGTGCTAAGTGATCCCTCCTGAATCAGCCCCTTTAATCTAATTTTTACACCCTCGTAGAATAAAGAACCTTAAATCCAGATGGCCTCTCCTTACACCCTCCTCCCCCTACCTCTGAGGCTTTGCACAGGTCGATCCTCTCCTTCTTAGCAATCTCCTCCTTGCCTTCCCTTAGATCTTCTAATAGCTTTCTTATTTTCTCTTTATTTCCTTCTTTGCTTCTCTTTCTACTAGATCTCTTCTATGAAATTCCCAGAGTTTCCATTTCTGCTCCCTACTTACTTACTTACTTACTTACTTTATTTATTTATTTATTTATTTATTTATTTATTTAGGCCCCTATCCAGTTTCTTGGATTGCTAATCCACTCTTACACTCTTAATGGTGACCTAGGTGCTCATTATTAAACTTGCAGTTCCTGCTCAAACCTTCTTAATTTATTTCCAGTTGTTCACAGAACATGTCCAACCAGGTGGCCGTGTTTGTGAAGTCAAGCTCGAGGGTTTGCCATAATCAAGAATGCAGCCCTCATCTAACCTGCTGTTCCTATCCATGGCTCCCACATTACCTGCTTCCCTGAGCTGCATGATTTCAAGTCCCCTGGATTGCATCTCCCTCACCCCAAGCCTGGTTAGCCACTGAGTCCTAGAGTGCAACCTCCATAAAGTTCTGCGTTTGTTTCTTCCTTCCTGCTTTTCTAATTTGGACAATCATCACCTCATTTCTCCTTCTCACTAGTTTACTACCTCGTTTCTGGTTGTTACCACTTTGCTTCTTGCTGGCTATCCAGGTTAGCACTGGAGTCTATTTGCAGATAGAGCAAATGTAAAACCCCCAGTCCAGCATTAGGGGCCTGTCTGAACTGACCCCATTCTACCTTTTCAATCTTACTGTGTTCAACCTAGAGCTTCTTGCCTCTGTACAATGCTCATACACGGCTTAGCGCTGTAGCGTGCTCACATTGACCTTTGATTCTGTTCCTCTCTTCCCCCCTCGACTAATAGCAGTCCTGCACGTTTTTAACACTCACACCATTTGCCTTCCCCACAAACGTTGCCTGAACTAACACCAGCCCACGGTGATTTTTTTCATCTTCTGAATTGTCTCAGAATGACACATACAGGCTGAAACTCTCTATAAATTTTATAAGTTGCTTCCAAATTGTTTTCTAAGTCATCATGAATATATGAATTTCCTCTCAAACAAGATGTAGCATTCCTAAAGAGGAGAAACTGTGAATTGTACCATTTTAAAGGTGTGAATTCTACCATTGAATTTAAAAATAACTATTCCTAGTTTCTGGGATGTTTCCCCAATTCAGTTATTTCTAATCCCTGTGTGAGTATCAGAGGAACTAGGTCTTTAATGGCATAATCAGATCCCATGTCAAATAAATGACATTAAGAGTGTTATTAATATAATTCCGTATTCCCAGAGATGTTCTGGAAGGTTTATATGTACCCTCATTTATTATAAATACATTGAAGCATGCTTAAATTAAAAAGACTGAATAAAAATGAATTTCAAATGACAAAAAAAAAAAAGATGTTCTGTAAATGGAAGAATTAATGTCTACATTCTCATGTAACTCTAAGCAAATATATAGAACTGTGATCTTGCTCATTAAACCACACTCTGAACTCATTTCATGTTTTTCTGCCCATAAAAATTGCACACCGACTTGACCATTATCCCACCATAATGTAGCTAATGAATTCTAGATATCTAGGATGTATTTGGGAAAATGTGAGGGCAGAACTTATTTACTTCTCCATTCCTCTTCAGACCCGTCAGGTATTTTGTGGGTTCCAAATTGCGGATCAGCAGATGCAAAGATTTTTGCCTCCTCAATTGTGTTTATATAAAATTCATTGACATTTATATTTGTGATTTTATGAAACTACCAATCTCAGATGAAGTGTTCTCGAGAACACAAAAGGAAAATGCTTTTGTTAATATTTGGGCCTGTTTTTACATTCCATTTGCATTAGGCTTGATAAATGCTTCATCAGAATAAGAAAGCACAATTGTAGGTTCGAATGTTTCAGCAACACAAGATGGTCTAACCCTCCTGGTGTGTCACTAAAACTTTTGAAATAATTTATAAGCTTTCCACACGCTTTTAAAATATGTGTTGTAGAGTCCTACACATGGAGCAAAGCATTTTTATTGCTCATAAAAATACCAATAAACAAGCATCAGACATAACATGTTATGTTTTATACGTAGGAGGAAAAAAAAGCAGGCTCATTAATCCTGTATATATCTTGCAGAAGTTAAAAAAAAAAATGTGTTCTAACAGATCAGAAAGATAGTTTTTAAACCGGAAAACCTACAAAGAAAATGCCACTGACTATAATTTCTAATGTTTTTGGCCAATGAGCTGAACTTAATTAATTAATTGGATATGCAGCAATGGTATTATTACCAAAGTTCCTAATGACATAGTAAGATCACCCTTTAAGAACATATATGGACTGGTCATCATATTGACAAGTATTCCTTTATTTTTTTTAAAGATTTTATTTATCAGAGAGAGAGAGAGAACAAGCAGGGGGATAGGCAGAGGCAGAGGGAGAAGCAGACTCCCCACTGAGCAAGGAGCCCAATGCAGGACTCGATCCCAGGACCCTGGGATTATGACCTGAGCCAAAGGCAGTCTCTTAACCGACTGAGCCACCCAGGCATCCCGAGAAGTATTACTTTATATACCCTAAATATATGAGGGCTGAGGAGACAGACACAAGCATTAGGATAGTTCTAATTCTGTCAAATGTCCATGCCTTGGAGATTCACCTGTCATACTCAGACTCCACACAGGGATGGTCTCATTTATAGGCCTGGCATGACCGGCTTCACCGAATAGTTATCCATTATTTGCTGGCAGCCGATAAACCCATCAAAAGGTAACCAATAAGCAAGACCTTATTTGAAGAATGACATTATCTTACTACTGTCAGGGAACAGAGCAAAATAGCCCTCGGTCTATCGTATTTACAAAGACAAGGGGTGTTTGGAAGTAGAACTTATTTTTTTAAGGTTAGAATCCTTACTCCAAAGCTGCAGAAGGAGATTTGATGTTTTGTAAATAGTTGCTTTTATCAGAGATCTGGTTAGGAGCTTTGCCAAGTAAACTGTCGCCAAGTCAGTGACAGTAAAAAAAAAAAAGAAAGAAAGAAAACACAAAAAACAAACAAAAATAAGGAAATTAGAACTTCCCTCAGCTTAAGATGCAATGATATGGCAGAATACACAGATGCCACAGAATAGATATCTGAGCATCATTTGCATCCAGTTACGGGCGTCTCTAGTTGTTACACATGCATATTTATGCACACAGTGTACAAACAGGGGCTAATGTTCATAAACATGAAAAAGATTAGAAAATTCATTAGGGTCATTTGTACAATTCCATTGTCAACTTTAATCACTTGTTTCAATTGATGTCTCCTTTAGAAAGTCTGTCTGCTAGTAGTTATTTATTTATTCAGCAAGACTATGGTGTAGGGCCATCTTCTGCCTGACCTAAAATGGGATTTCTAATAATGCGTTCATTTCATTCTAATAAGCAGGAGGTGAGGATTTAACACATTAACATAAACTGTTAAATTAATAAATACTTATTAACTCTGTTAGATTTCATTTCCTGTCAGTAGAAATAATGTGGCTGCATTTTACAAGCATGTGTCAATTGGCTGCTTTGTGTCTTTTAGTGAGAACCTAACCAAAATTAGCATTTTTACAAATTTAAACATTTCAAAAAGGCTTAGGTCGCTCTATAATAAATTTCCTTCTGAATCCCTATTAATTTACCATTATTATTACTATTATTAATTTACTATTTATTAGCTATCCCATTTATAAATATTGACTCACCATACACGGGCACATAACAAAGCCTAAACACCTTCATTTACTACACATTCACTTTTCCAGGCACCCAGTATTTTGTTTCTATGTATGCAACATTCTCCGACTGTATTCTTTGTATATGTCTTCTCTTTCTCTCTGTCTCTTTCTATACCCATCTCAAACTTCCATTTATTTTACTTAACCACGTCCCCATTAGCAAAAGTCTATTACATACTCTTGCTTTCTTTGGCTTGCTTAAAGGTAATTGTACTTCATAAGCTTACTCTTTGACTCCCCCACCCCCCCAACCAGTCTTTTTTCTACTATTATTCATGTTGTGTTTAAAATGTAAGAACTACTTTTAGCGTATACTCTTCAATAGGATGCCCTCCCCCCCTCCACGTACAGTCAAGTTCTGGATCAAGGGAACACTGGGCATTGGGAGAGAGCCAACTTTGATCTCGGGGAGATGGAGTGAGTGATTTGTTAGGAAGTGAATACAGAAATGGTCTTCTCTCTCTCTCTCTCT
>NW_022589718.1:27620865-27751333 GCF_004348235.1 Phoca vitulina | reverse complement strand
TTTGTTAGGAAGTGAATACAGAAATGGTCTTCTCTCTCTCTCTCTCTCTCTTTTTTTTTTTTTTTTTCCACTCAATCTAAAATTTAGAGAATTAGTTCAAGACTTTTTTTCCCCATTTTTATGAAAATGACCTAAGGCAAGTCACTTAATCCCTCTAGACTTCCATTTCATTGCCTGTAAAATGAAAGTGTTGAATAAGCTCATCATGATCCCTTTTAAAATTAAAATTCGTGTTTCTGAGATATCATGCAAAGAAGTTTTAAAAGAACTGAAAAGTTTTACTGAAGTAGAGAACAATGTTCTCAAAAACACCCTGCTATTTCTACCAATTAAAATTTAGCTTCTGCTTTTCATATTGGAAAACGGCAGCTCCAGCTTTTTCCCAGATGTATCTCAAAGCCAGATGGGAACATTTAAGTGTGAACATTCTGGAGCCATAGAACACACGAAATATGCACACACGAAGGGTGAAGATTCTTACAAAGGGGGCAGAGATGCTGGGGCTGTTTCTTTAAAAGTGGACAAGTTTATTGGATGGTGGGATGTATTTCATGAAACTGGAGGACCTGGGTTTATGGATTCCAGCTCCCTCTTCTTTGTTGCCACAGCGGCTGGGTCAGGTTTTCTGAAGGAGTGTTATCTTTATTTTTTTATTTTTATTTTTTTAAAAATTTTATTTATTTATTTGAGAGAGAGAGAATGAGAGACAGAGAGCATGAGAGGGAGGAGGGTCAGAGGGAGAAGCAGACTCCCTGCTGAGCAGGGAGCCCGATGCGGGACTCGATCCCGGGACTCCAAGATCATGACCTGAGCCGAAGGCAGTCGCTTAACCACCTGAGCCACCCAGGCTCCCAGGAGTGTTATCTTTAAATAGACACCAGCTCTCCAGGCCCTTTGCTAGCCTTAGCCTGGATGTTACATCTATTCCCCTCCACGCAGCTGGGTCTTGATTAATCCCAAATGGCCCTGCCTGGTGGTAATAATTTGTGGAGTCACAGCCTGTTGCAGGATGAGTGCCAACTGGTAAACACCAATATTAAGAAAACTGGAAGTCCGTCTCGGTACGGGGGAGCACTCTTCTTGGAATTCCTCCTTCAGAAATGCAAATTCCTGTTCCCTGCCTTGGGCAGCTTTATTATTCCTCACAGGCTAAGAAAAGGTCTCTCTTTTTCACCCTGATACCCCCATCCCCTTCCCAAAAAATTCCGACATCGGTTTTCACATAGGTTCATAGTTCCTTCTCTCTTTCAGCTTCCAATTTCAGAGCTGGCTAACTCAATGTTTACGAGTTCTGTCCCCAAATCCATAACCCAGAATTTCTGTGTGTGAACTCAACATTTCAAACTAATTATTTTGCCACAAATGTCATGTTTAAGTGGAATGGTTCTTCTTGGCATATTCCAATATTCATCCCGTCTTTTATTGATTACTCATGTATTTCAGCTTTGACACAGATGTAAAGACGTGCTGAAGAGCACGGAATGTATTATTAGTCGAAAGAAGAGCACCTCTATCATTCTTTCTGGCTGTGTATCCAGGAACACATTTGCAAGCACCTACATCCAATCAGTCTCTTCTGAACCAATTTCGTAGTAACCAAAGGTGGTAACTTCCAACTTGGAACTAGGCATTCCTATGATACCAGCTCTCAGTTAAAATTTAGAAGCACTGTGGTTTTCCCACAGGTCTGCTTGTGCTTCAAGAACAAAATTCATAACTTTGATCAAGGTCTTTGATTCAAAAAGCTTATTATCTACATCTGGCAATATTGGAGGTCACTGGAAATACTGAGCTTTATCTTCTTTCAACTTCAAGTGTTTACAGAATCCCTCTTGGGTGAGGAAAACCTCAGTGCTGTCAATGGTACTGATAGGTTTGTGTAAAGAACATATTTAATATGGGCGCCTGGGTGGCTCAGTTGGTTAAGCGACTGCCTTCGGCTCAGGTCATGATCCTGGAGTCCCTGGATCGAGTCCCGCATCGGGCTCCCTGCTTGGCAGGGAGCCTGCTTCTCCCTCTGACCCTCCCCCCTCTCATGTGCTCTCTCTCTCATTCTGTCTCAAATAAATAAATAAAATCTTTAAAAAAAAAAAAAAAAAAAGAACATATTTAATAACTGTATTTAATAACTGTATCAATGGCACCTTCTAATGCTTTCAGCATTATACTACTGATCATGAGATATACTCAGTCTTTTCCTGCCTTTTCAGTCTTTTTTTCTTAACCTTATTCAATAGGTATATGGTTATGCTTCCATTAGAAATGGGCTTAAAAGACTTGCTTTGCCCTCATGGACTCTTGTACCTTCAAAATACTCACCAAAGTTCTCATTGTATTAGATCAACTTAGTAGCCATATGACTCATCAACAAAGCTATTTCTCTAACAACTGTGGTCAGAGACGTAGGTGCCATTAGAAATTCTCACTTCATCTGCCGTAGTCTGATAAGATCAAGTAAAACAGCCGTATTCTGTTCATGCAATCAAACTTCATGAGAAGAGAAAATGGAAAAGGAACAGTTCATACTAAAAATAGTTTAGTGTTACTTCATCACTTGTTTTTAAATATAAAAAGTGGATAAGCCAATATGTCTGTGGTTAAACACACAAGTGCGCTTGCGTACACACACACACACACACACGCACTCATTTGTGGTAGTTTTAGCAACAGATAATATAGCAGTTACCCCTTCCTGTGTTTTATTTTAGGGTTTTCACTGTTTTGTTCCACATTTTTGCTCATCACTGCTATGTTTACATCTAATGTCTGTTGATGATTTTTTTGTCCATTGCTGAAATTTCCTCTTATTATTAACACGAAAGGTGAAGGGTTATGTAAGACCTATCATCTTTGCTCATAACCTTTACAATATTTTCTAGTCCCACTGAAATCTACATTGCTGGTGTTTCTACTCAGCAAATTCAGTATCTTCCCACTCATTAAGCTTCCTGGCATTCTTCTTTTTTAATTAGGTCACCTAAGGTTTCAATATAACCCAAATGATAGCGGGCCAGATCTCTTCCTAAATATTTGCTGGGGAAATAATCCTCCTTTCATATTTTTCACCCATCAGGTGTATCCAGTTCCAAGTGCCCAGACTTTCAGCTTGCAATAATATTTCAAAATAGTCACCCCTAAATATGTTGTATCCACATTTTTTTCAATAAAAGTAGTGTTTTGAAGATATTGCCACTCAATAATTTTGTTGTCTACTGGTTCAAAGGAAAAAACATTCAGCTGAAAAGATGAAGCAGTCACTAAATTATGAGATAATATTTACTGGATCATTTAACTTTTGTTCTATTTTTTAATCAAAAAACTCTCTTCTCTGGGGATAGTTTTCCAAGAAAAAAAAAAGTAACAACATTTTTACCTTACCATATTTTTGCATTTTAACAGAGATTTTAGTGTTCACATATTTAAATATTCATGTTGAATATTTCCAAAGATTTGATATTAAAATAACACAAATTATTGGGCTATTGTTTTTCTCAGAGAAAATGTGAAGTTTCTGTAAGTTACTTTTGATAGTGTCCCTCCTCAGTTCACAAAACATTTTGTTGTTTTAACTAAAATTACTAGATTTAATAAAAGACTAGTCCTAGGTCCACATGATATCTGAGAAGTAAAAAAATCAAATATTTGGAAATACATTATCTTTGTGTCTTTGAGACAGGTAAAGCAACTCTGTTGTGTGTGTGTTTGTTTTTTGTTGTTGTTGTCATTTTGGTAGTTATTTGCTTACAGATGAAAAACTAAAGGGGTAGTTAAGAACTGCAGGAATTAGAGAAACACAGAAAGAAAAATACTTGGTATCATGTATACAAAAGTAAAAGAAAACCAAAAAAATGGTTGAAACAAATTTTATCCAATTCTTTATTTTTTATATAGGATTCTAAAAGTCTCTCATCAACTGCCCTGCATATTTTATTGTTGAAATAGACTTCATTTTTTAAATTTTAGAACAAATTTTCCAACATTTCATTTTATATTGGTTGCAGTATTTATTTCTCTAATTAATTTAGTACACAGATGTTCTCAGACACTCATAATTTCATGAAAACAACAACTTCCATACTAAATTTTTTGACACTTCATCACAACCCAAGTATGAGTTTGTCTTCAAAATTTGAGGAAGATCTTAATTCTTAATGGATTTATTTATTTACTTATTTATTTTAAGATTTTATTTATTTGACAGAGAGAGACACAGTGAGAGAGGGAGCACAAGCAGGGCGAGTGGGAGAGGGAGAAGCAAGGCTTCCCACCGAGCAGGGAGCCCAATGTGGGGCTTGATGTGGGGCTCGATCCCAGGACCCTGGGACCATGACCTGAGCTGAAGGCAGACGCTTAATGACTGAGCCACCCAGATGCCCCTTCTAAATGGATTTATGAGAACATCTTAAAGAAGCCTCTATTGCCAATGCCAAAAATATTTTGGCTGTTTAGATTAATTCAAATTTAAGTATAGCTTAACTTAAACTTCAAATGTAGTATATACACTTTTTTCATTAACTGACCGAAAAATGTGCCATTTGCTATCACTTTACCTGGTTTTCATCTTTCAAAAATTCACAAAAATCTAAAGGAAAATAGCAGCTCAAGACGTATTACAATAATGTTACAATGAGAACTTAGACTCTTCTTTCACATAACATGTTTAAATGGTCCATGCTATCTCATGGATGATACCAGATGTCAGCAGTTCCAGTATGTGGATTTGTCCTTTGTTTCCCATTCAAGATATATATCTCCAGTTCATAACAGACAAATCCAGAGATTTAAAATTTCAGTCTCTACCTGAAACTGACCCTCTTGCAGTATACTCTTAGAGCCCCCAAATCCCTTGAGTCCTCTTTTCCCTCCAGTGCAATTCAATACATTCAATTCCACAAGCATTAATTGGGCTTCTGCTGTGTGTAAAGCACTCAGTGTGAAGTACAACAGAGAATAAGCTTTGGTCCTTCTCCATCATTTCAGCACAGGAGAGGTATGCTCCCTTGCTTTCCCCTGGAGAATGAAAGCTTCCAGTAATATTACTGGGAACAGAAGTAAATATCAGAATATTGCTAGTTTCTTTATTCTCAAGTGGCAGATCACCTCACTGAGTGTGCATCAATTTCTGCCTGAGTTTCTGTGCACCTGCACATGTATGCACACATACTCATCTCCATCAGATTCTCCCTGGCAATAGGCTTTCCTATTTTTAATTTTCTTTCAAATAATTCCCTTCTTACAGGCCACCAGTTATTTCTCATTTCTGTGGTCATGGAGACTCATTCAAAACACTCTTAACATGTCAGAGAGCACAGTAAAAATTACTTTCATTAATTTGGAAAAATAGCAAACCCTCTACATAGGATGACAAGTTGGAAGAAAGTAGAAAGAAGAGTGAAAATTAAAGGCATCAGACTCCCTCAAAGCAACATTAGGGTTGCCATTTTTAGTCTGATCATTAGACATTTTCTATCTATCATTATTACTCAGCAGAGTGGTAGAAAACCAATCTGAATAAAATTTACAATGACAATATCATATTTGCCCATATTTTTAGTTAGTATACGTAAATGCACAATGCCATCAGAATAGTTTCTATTCCGGGTAGGAGAGTGCAACTCTGTGGATATCCATTCAAACTATAAATAGGGTTGGACGCTAATAATATTTCAAAATGGCGGAGAGGTAACCCATGACGAGTGCACTCCCTGCCTGGTGTGCACTGACACTGGTTCAGAGAGTGATATTCTGCCAGGAGAACTGGGTAATAACTCTTGTACGAGTGCACAATTAAGACTGGAACTCAATTTTGAAGTACAAAGTGGAGACCAGGGATGCTGACTTGCAGCAAGTCAGCATCCCTTCCCAGTCATGACAAGAGACAGGAAGAATTTGACACTAAGCTTCCCCCGCCAAATCGCAACCCTTTCATAACCAAGAAACTTGTACTCTTGTGAGGGGTCACATCTATATCCTACCTCTATGCCAAAAATAGATGCATCTGTCTGTAATGATGAGTCAAAATTACGGGATGGGATGGAATACCATGGCTGAAGGGATCTGGTGAGTTTATTCATTGAGTGACCACATCTACTGTCTGTGCCACCCCCGTAAGAATCTGGGAACAAATGTTTAAATTCCTTTGCTGCCAAGAAAACAACAACTAAAAGAGAAATAAAAACAAGCATCTCTTCAGCTGTTTCGCTGAGGCCCCCGAGAATATGATCCACTTTTGAGGCTAAATTCAATATCTGAACTGCCAAATCAAAGGAAGAGGAATCCAGGTTAGCCAGAAATTCCTTAGGTGAGTCTCCCATCCTGTCTACAAGAATTATTTGAGAGATTTCCCATGGAATCTGCGCATTAGGTGGTGAGACTCTATAAGCTTTGTGATCTTTCTCCCAGGGTACGTCCTTTATATGACTTGCAGATATTTACCAAAAATACTCACAGCTGAAAGCTCCTTACACACCCCTCACAGCATCACACGCATTTACACCCTTTCCAGCTGCCCGCTATATTTAAAATCATAGAATTTTACCACGATGTTTTCCCACTTTTGGATCTTATTTTGTGAAAAGTCATGAATTAAAGTATAAAATCCCACCAAAACTACTGGTTATGTAAGAATCATCCAATTATTATTATAAAGTGAATTTTTATGTTTCCATCAAGTTTTCTCATCTTTCACTTCCCTAAAACAAACTGCAAAAGGATCATTATAGCCGTTCTTTTTTTTTTTTTTCTGCTGCTGTAATGGGAATTCTCACTCACATGATTTAGATAATGTATAACAAAGAAGCACGCCACAGGACTGGATAGTTTTAATCATATTTGAGCCATATGATGCCAGACAGAAACGTATGGCTTGGCATAAAAATCTGTAAGTCCATATGTTCTAGATAAAGAGGTAACTGTGTGTGTGTGTGTGTGTGTGTGAGTGAGTATGTGTGTACACACATACACACACACATAATCTGGATATGCTGTCATCTTTCAAAGTCTCAGATGTTTCATTTCTTCCTTTTTGACAATTTAGATCTGTTTGATGTTCGGGGACTAACATAGATTTTATAGCCACATTTTTAAAGTCATTCTCCAGTGTGAGAGGGAAGGATTGCCTTCGTGTCAGAACTAAAAATTGAAGGGACTTCAATGTAAAGAGCAACTATGGCCAAATAAAACAAGTAAACGAAAACAATCAACAACAAAACTAACTAAAGAAAGAAAAGAAAAGAAAAAAATACACTAAAATACTACAAAATGATCCCCAAATATAGTCATACTCAGTTTCTGTCAGTGTCATTGGCTTTCAAGCCCAACACCCCTGCTCTATGATGTAGGCGCACACATATTTAGATATTTAAAGTATGTGCTCCAGGACGACAGAGGGATTTTCATGTGATATGACATGATAGAATGAAGGTTAACTGAAAGTAGTCATTTATCATAGAATATTTAAGAAAATTCTGTTTTACAGTAGATATTATGCTTGGCATCACCTGGATGAATATAAATTCTTAATTTGAAATTCTTGGAAAAATCCTTATGTCCTGTCACAGTTTGTTTGCTTCAGCCCATTAGTGGTCTCTTACTGAGAAGAAGCAGAAGGCATTAATCTACTCAGTAAATATTAATTGGATGCCAAATCCTGTGCTAGTGAACCTATTCAGTGTACTCTCTTATGGAAGCATCCACATTGCTTGCTTTAGGGTCTACTTCATTTCTGATTTTTTAAAAACCTAACTTCTGAATTAGTTTTTATGTGAAAATTTATGTTCGCTCTAGATTGTTCACCTCTTCTACCAATTAGAAGAGTAAAAATCTTGGAGGAGAGAACAATTGTCTTCCTCCTCGGCAGCTTACCACTGTCTGAATTGTATCATACTACCGAAAGGGCTTCATACAAGCTTGCTATGGCTGATCATTGGGAAGGAGTGTTTCTGAGAAAAAGGATCCACATCGGATGCCTGTGACGGTTCCTGGTCCCTCCCTTTCCTGCCCAGAGATGGGAGTGACTGTTAACAATTCCAGCTTCATTATGGGATACTTGCCTCTGGCCCAGTATTTTATCCCTCCAATTCAAAGCATGATCCCTAATCAACTAAAACCGATTACTACATGACTGTAAGGGATTAACCTCCCCAGGTTCCAGTCTCAACTTCTATAAAGTACAGGGATTGCAAAATATCACTGCTAGGATACTTTTATATCGAAAATGCTGTTGGTGTAAAATCACATGACCGTGGAGACAAGCTTGTCTTCCTTACATATGAGGATATGAACACAATCTGTGGTCCAGCTGATGGCCAAACTCCAGGGTTTCCTCCGACTGCACTGGCCACTCCTTCTCATCTCATCTGATGGATCTTCATTTTAGGCCTGACCACAAAGTGCTCAAATAGCTCAGGGCTCAAGGCTCATGCCTCTTCTTTTTCATTTTATAGGATTTCAACCAATTCCATGACTTTAAATGCCATCTCTATAACGTAATGATTTCCAGATATATATCTCCAGCCTTCATCTCTCCATGGAACTCCAGACTTCTATATAACTTCCTATCCAACATCTCCTCTTAGGTGTTCTTTGGGCATCTAAAACCTAATGTGTCTAAAATGAACTCTTGATATCCACTCCCACCCTCACTTCAAACGCTTGGCATGCTTCCAGTGTTCTAAAACTCATTAAATCTTACCGTGATCCAACCAGTTTCTTGGGTCAAAAACCCAAGAGGCATCATTTGCTCTTTTCTTTTGCATACACCCCATACTCACCAGGAAAGGTGCTGCCCTAATAATCCAACCATCTCACCCCCTCCACTGTCACCACCTTTGGCTCAAGCCACCAACAGCCCTCACATGGTACATGGCAACACACTCCTGATTGATCTCAGGCTTCCCCACCGCCTGTGATCCACGTAGCAGGCTTTTAGGACAAAACAGATCTTATACATTATGCAATTCAAATACTCCAGGGTTTTCTGATCATAGTTAGAACCTAAGTGTTCACCTAAGACCTACAACATAATATGGCTCCTAGAAAAATCTCTAGCTATCTGTCTCTCACTTACTGGTCTCCTTATAATTGATCGTAACACCCAGCACACTCCACTCTGGGGACTCTGCCCCTGTTGCCAGCAAAGCTCTCCAGTCAAGTGCTTCTGTGGCTCTCCCCTCACCTCATTCATCTCCCTGCTTGAAACCACCTCCGTAGTCCACTCTATGAAAGAGTACACACCTCCATTTTTTCTCTACGCCTTTGCCTTGCCTTACTTTTTACAACACATATTGTTCCTGGCATAATATTACATAGTTTAGTGTTTTTTTTAGTATTTATTGTCTCCTCCTCCAGTATGTAAGTTCCATTAGAACAGGAGATAGGTCTGCTTTGTTTGCAGTATAAATACCAAATGTCTAGAATAAAACCAGGTAGACAGTCATTGTCTATTAAATATGTATTAAATGAGTGACTCACAGTATTAATTCATGAGTTCCAGCCAGTTAAGATCACTTGTGTGAGAGCTCAGTTCAAAAGAATTTCTCAACTTTAAACGTGGTCAGGAGAGTCCTACTATCTATCATTTACTATGTGCTCGTTATGCTGCAGATAATGTGCTAAGTATTTATTATTAACTTGCCTTACTTAATCCTCAAAAGGAAACTACCTGGGGCGCCTGGGTGGCTCAGTCGTTAAGCGTCTGCCTTCGGCTCAGGTCCTGATCCCAGGGTCCTGGGATCGAGCCCCGCATCGGACTCGCTGCTCAGCAGGAAACCTGCTTCTTCCTCTCCCACTCCCCCTGCTTGTGTTCCCTCTCTTGCTGCGTCTCTCTCTGTCAAATAAATAAATAAAATCTTAAAAAAAAAAGGAAACTACCTGGGATTACTTCCACTTCTGAGATAAGGGACAAGAAGTATGCGCTTCACAGTTAATAAGTGATAAAACAGGTATAAAATCCAAAGGCTACCCAAGGCTACACGGACTATGTGGTTCAGTTTCCTACTTTAACACAAAGCCCAGACTCAAATGCCTGCAAAGGCCAATCCATGTTGGAAACCATCCAGTGGCCTTCTTGCTTTCCTTTGTTGACTCACTTTTGATAGAGATCTGGGCACAGATAAATATTCCTCTGCCATGGGACAAAAAAAGAAACAGTCATGAATCCATGATGATGCTTCAAAGTAGGTTTCAACTGTGAGCCCGGAAGAGAGCACACAGACACATCCTAAAAAGGGAAGCCACCACTTGGCCCTAGCCAACTGTAGGATGAGGGAAGATGCATCCAGAGCTGTACAATTTCCCACTTCCTCAAAAGAAAGTAGAAATCCTGATTTTTAAATGAAATTTCCCAAAGTTGTACATGATAGCTGAACACTCTCAAGCCCCCGAGACCATACAAAGCCCACAGATCCCCTAGCTGGACATCCTGACCAAAGTTCTGTGCCAAGTATTAGAGTTGAGGAATGAAAGGTGGGGATAGGAAGGGGGAAGAGAGAATACGTAGGACACGGTCACAGACACGTGATAAGGAAGGAGGAGAAAATGACACAAGGTCACGCCATTGCCATATGAGATAATCAAGTCCCAAAGCTTTAGGAAGGGAATTACTCCCATCCGGGACGGTCAGAGAATCACAGAACAGGTGCCATCTGAACAGACCCTGCTTTGTGTGGAAAGATACTTACGTCACTGTTGCAGGGTTCAGATGAAATCACGAGTTACGTGTAAAGCTCCGAAAAGCAGGAGGCGCTTACACGTTTCAAGAATCTTAATTACAAACTAGAGCTGGCATCACAGAAAATATTTGCAATGTACATAAAATCAAATGCTTGCACAGAATGATTCTGTCACCATCTTTTTAAGATAACGTGTATTTCTTAGGTTCTTGATTGTAACTACATTTTAGGACTAGGGCATTAAGCCACGCAAGTTCTATTTTTAAATAAAATCTTTGGATCTTTCTGTTTCATACCCCGGGGGTGCAGGGGACTGCATTTGTTTTATCTCTTCCTCCTTTCATTTAGTTACAAGTTTTATGTTGAAAAACTAAGTTGATTCTCATTTTGTTGGTGACATGGAGACAGCTTTGAAAATTCATTGTGCCCATTTCTTGAAAGTGACTTCTAGTGATCAGGAACTGATTTGAGATGTCCAGCGGTAATGGTCTCTCTCTGGCTTTTCATAACCTTCCTCTCCTCAGTCCAAGAGCCGAAGGTTTTCGGTTTGTGGCTTTTAAAGTGATGCTAGGGTACCTATTTCAGCACATGAACAGATCTGTCCAACCACATAGCCTAACTACACTGTGCTCCTGCAATTATAAATTAAATAATAATTTAATTTTAAAATATTTAAATTTAATATTTACATTCCATATTGGACAATATATTTTGAAGACAGCCATTTTCTGATGAATGTTTTTAATTTGAAGGACTCTAATATAAGGAATAATAAAAGTGACATTTTAGACTATTCTGAATTTAGGAGCATAAATAGGAAACTTCAGGGCCTAGTTTTCAAGAATAGATGCTAACAGGATCAACAAAATTAAACCTGTTATTATGCAAAAAATGCTTTTTCATCCTGCACATATTTTAAGATGCATTTTTGAGGTTTGCAGAGAGCTTAATTTTCAGTTTAGAGTAAAAGATAGTGTTATCCAGTGTAGGTGATAGATTAGGTTATCACAGTTATTTGCATGACCCTTAAAAGGGTTTGAGCAAACCAAATACACCTCAAAACAGAGCTATTAACCTTAAAGTGCATTACAGATTTGATCTGTGGGGAAAGACATGCAAGCAAATGTAAAGGATTTTGTTAATACTCCCACTATTTGGTTACCGGTATTGGAATATTTGGACATAACATCTGTGGGCTAGCTCAATAGTGTATACAGAGAATTTTTATCTGTTTGGTTTTCCAACTTGACTTCTGCTTTTCCTTTCAGAATTCATTTCTCACTACCTGACAACTAGTACCTGGAGGAGCTTATTTCTACTACTTTAACAAGCCTTCAATTGGCTGTTTTCTCTGTATACCTTTTTCATTCCCACTTATATATCTTTGGTCATATTATTGAGGCCACCAGCAACAAGGGGAGTCAGACTTGAGTTTAAATTCTGCTATTCATAAACTGTGTCTTTGTACAAAGTATTTAATGTCTGAGTTTCCTTATTCACGAAATAAATACCATATACAGTTATCATAGGGACTAAATCAGGCAGGTAGCTTATCACAATGCCAGACGTATATTTCATGCTCATTAAGGAAGACAGTCACTCTCTTTAATGCAACTAAAAATTTAACTTCCCGGAAACCTGCTAGTGACTCAGCTTGAGTGCAGAATGTGTTTTGCGTGGACAAGGTATTATACTGACATGGGGCAGTCAGAGACATAGTCCATATTCAGCCCATCTCGTTCACCTTGACAAACCATCAAAATTCCCTGGGTCCAACTACCCTATCAAAAAACTCAAGGGGTAAACACTGAGGCCTCTTTCAGCTTCCAGAATCCTGTGACTGGGCTCCAATTATTATTCCAGTTCTGCAGGCACTTTTTACCTAGGGAGAATATTCCCATATTCTGCTGTATTTTTTCATATATTACCTAGTAACTATTCTTCAGATTATAAAAACCAGTATAATGCAATGAACAAGGTTATGCCTTTTGTGCCTAAAAAGTAGGATTTTGAGAGCAAAGGGGAAAAATAGGTACTCAGAAAAAACCTAATTACATGAATATTCTCCCCGTGACCCAATCCCCAATAGCATTAATCTGTTCAGTGCCATGTTTTTACAAGCAACACATCTTCTAGACTTAATTCTTGGAGTCTACTGCTGAATTTTGATATTATTTGTGTGATAAAACAATCTTTTACATCAATATGCCCATTGAAATTTTATAAAATTTCTTATATTTATTTTTAGATAATAGGTATTATGTTTCTTAAACATATATAGAGGAAAAGCAAAAAGTCCCATTATTATATTATTCACACAACACTTGCTACTTTATAAAGAAAATGAAACACAAACAGGGGTAAAAAGGTGTAACACGTCAGGGTGACACCTCCCTTGCCTCAATTATTCTACCCTAAATTGGTCATTTTATCAGTTTTCCGTTTTAGTCCAGAATGTCTATGCAAACCCAGCATATGTGCACAGATTTTTTTTTTTACAGTGTATAATATCTATATAATGTATATGTCTACATAAGGTCTCTCTCCACTTTTCTTTTTTTACTCTTAGTTCCACTTCTTGGAAATATTTCCTGATAAGCCATGCAAAACCACACGACTTTTAAAGAATGGCTCCATAGTATTCCATTATATGGATAATCTGCAGTTTACATCCAATACCTTTCTAATAGGCCCCTTAGTTGCTTCCAGTTGTTTGTTATCATGAAGAACATAAGAACAATGGAGAACAGCGTTTTACTTATATCTTGGCAAACCTGGGTGAATATATCCTAGCTCTGTGATTGGGCTCAAAGGATATGCAAATCCATTTGCAATTTATTTTATTTAAAAAGAGGCCATGTAATCAGTTTTAGTCTCTGATCCTCTCAAAATCAATGTCCATTTTACAGATGAGAAAAAATGGGGAATTCAGTAAAAACACTTGATTAGTAAGCGTAGAAACAAAATTAGATGTTACACGCAAATAATGAATCATGGAACACTACATCAAAAACTAATGATGTATTGTATGGTGACTAACATAACATGATAAAAAAAATTAGAATAAAAAATAAAAGAGGAATGATAATGATAAAAAAAATAAAGAACTTTCCTGTCAAAACAAAACAAAAAAGACAAAAGAACAAAATTAGAACATATCCCTCCCTAGGTTCTTCATCTCTTTCTATCACCTCAAACTGAATTTTCAATGAATTCCAAAGAAAAGGTCATTTGAAAAATTGAGCATCTTCAACAGATGGATTAAGGTGGTGGCTGATAGGCCTTTGAAGAAATGCATAGAAAGAGACGCAGAGAAAGACACACTGTGCTTTTTTTCTCCCACACGGACCTCTTTGGAGTTACAATAAAGCCAAGCTTTTCTCTTTCCTTGTTTACCAGGTTCTATGAAAGAGAATAGAGAGAAAGATATTCCTGTTGATGAAAATGATGACAGATAAAATGTGTTTGAAGGCTATAAAAGCTTCTTACATCTGGAGCAGCTAGCAGCCTGGGATTGGACTCTAAGGGAGCTCATAGATATCTAATTTGAGCAATGGTTAAAAGTAAACTTGGGAACAGCTGATTCAGTGCAGTTATCTCTGGCTCTGGGAAGTTTTTGTTATGTTCGGAGGCTGGCCCATAAAAATCCACATGACACATATTTGCTGAGTCTAATATCCTTATGAAAATGAACAGGAATGATTTACAGGGATATATTAGGCACAGCTGTTCTTATATATACCAGGACATAACATGCTAGAGCAGGTAATGAGCCATTAAAATGGGCAGAAAAGACATGCTAATGTTTCGATAATTATGTATGTTAAAATATACAAATAACATACAAATACCAGTAGCACAGAAATCAGACTGGATAAATTGCTAGTCGTTCAGCAAACAGTCATGGCCTACCACGAATAAAGCATTTTGCTGAGATCCAAAAAGGACACAGAGTCTTTGTACCTCAACTATATTTCAGAATCACACACCAGAGATGCTGTCTACAAAGCGAAGCAACTTAGTGCTATAATGAGAACAGAGATGGAGGTGGGCCAAGGCCAAGCACCAAGGTCATTTAGTCACAAAAGCTGTCTTTTGGAAAGCTATGACATAAACTATGGTGATTTTGAGCCCCAGAGATATCTGCTCGAGTCCCACATCAGAGCTTTCAGGGATGCACACAAAGAGGAAAAGTCAAGAGAAAGAGAACACTTGGTTGGAGAAATTTACATGACAGGATTCTAGCATGATGGGCCTCCAAACTTCATTAGGAATGTGGATCCTAGGCCTGAGAAATGCTTTCCTCATGATGCTCCAAATCTAGATATGGATATGATGTACATGCACCAATTTCCCTAACAGGAAGCAACATGCAACAAATGTGATTTGGGGCAATGGACTAAGCATTGCCAGGCAGATAAAGGTGAGGGCAATAGACTCTTCACTGAAGTGGTCAGAGACAGTATTATTGAGAAGTGTACTCAACTGAGCCCTGAAGTGTACTAAGGTTTTTGACAGATATTAACGATGTTTGAAAGGAAAGGTAAAGAAAATAACATAAGCAAAGTCATAGAGATAAAATAGTACAAGGCATATTTGGGAGACAAGGAATAGTCCAAAATGGCTAAAGTATAAGAAATATAGTAAGAAATCAGACTCTAAAGGGTTTGGGGCTGTCAGGCTAAGGAATTTACATTTTAATTGAGCAGACAGAGAATTATTCAATATTTTGATCAGGGAAACAATGTGATTATAATGGGCACTTTTGGAAGATTACTCCTGTGATTATGAAGTGGTTTGGAAAGAGGGAGTTCTGGAGCACGCCTATTAAAATAATCCAAGGAACAAAGCTCAGAGCTAGAACAGTAGCAGTGGGGATGGGACTGAATGGAGTGAGGGAAGAACTGTTGCTCGGGAAAAGGCAACGTGAGACTTTAAGGTTGGTGAGAGAGAATGAGAAGAAAAATAAGAGGCACAGCTCATAACGTGGTTTTGAAGCTCAACTTAATAAACGAGGAGTTAGAGAAGACACGAGGAAACGTGAGTCTGAAGGAGATGTACATCCTGAAGTTGCTACGTTGGTGGGGCTTCTATGCAGAGACATCCAGCAGACCTATAGAAATATATCAGTGGAGCTCAAAATCAGTAACACGGCTGGGATTGTATGTTTGGAATTGATTTTGCTCTGCTTAGAAATGATACTTGAACACATGGATGAGGGTAGGAGAATATGCAAGGTAACACAGAAAGGCTAAGAAAACAGGGGCGCCTGGGTGGCTCAGTTGGTTAAGCGTCTGCCTTCATCTCAGGTCATGATCCTGGGGTCTGGGATCAAGTCCTGCATCAGGCTCCCTGCTCAGTGGGGAGTCTGCTTCTCTCTCTACCCCTTCCCCCTGCTCGTGATCTCTCTCTCTCTCTCTCTCTCTCTCTCAAATAAATATATAAAATCTTTTTTAAAATGTCTAAGAAAACAGACCATCTCATTGGATCAAGAGGAAGAAGCAGCAGTCAAGGAGTCAAAGAATGAAAGGGATGTAGGGACAGCGAACCTAGGTAATAACACAGTTGCCAGGACAGAAAGGAAGGGTGAGGAGAACTAGATGATTCAAGGTATAAAATATATCATGCACACAGGAGAGGTAGAAGTCTGAGGAAAGACCACTGAATTTGGTCTGTAGGGTATGATTGGTTTAAGAAAATGGCGGCAGCAAGAGCAAAGAGCATCTCAACCATATTCTTTGAAATAACCTTTCAATGGGGCTTCCTACTCTAACCTTTCCCTTATCAACCATCCTTCTTTCTACCCCAAGTTATCTTTCTAAAATCCAAATTTAGTGATATCACTACTTTGGTGAACATTTTCAATGGCTTCCATGACCTACAGACTTCAAGGCTCTTCCAACTGGGGCCACACCCAACTGACACCTTTCACTGAAATCAGCTGCATTTTGTTTACCTTTCTTAAACAGGTGTCAACTTTTTATACTTTTTACCTTTGCTAATGCTGGTGGGCTTTTGTTTTTGTTTTTGTTTTCCAAAATAGAATACTTTCCAATGTCTCCCAGCAGCCTCATGGTCTACCTCGGTCATCTCCTAGCTGAAGCCCTCCGGGCAGAACCGATTCCTCACTTCAGTGCTTCCATAGGCCTTTTCAGGGGTCCCACCTATGCTATTAGATCACATTTACTGAACAATGATTTGATCATGCACCTTGTCTCCTCTACTGTGGTGCAAACTTAAAAACAGTGTCATATTCTTTCCTAGAGTCCGGAACCTAGCATTGTCCACATATGTTAGTGTTCATTGCTTTTGAATGAAGGAAGGACAAAGGGTATAAATAGCTACTAAAATGCAGGATGTTTGAGGATGGGGAGAGCTGAGCATGTTTGAAAGTAAAGCAAAGAAGGAGTAAGTAAAGGGAAAGAGACATCTGATGCTAAGAGAGAAAGGAGGAGATAACTAATGGAGCTATGTCCTAAAGAAATCAGGATGTTTCACATAAATAATATAGATGCCTGAATGACTATTGGAGAGAGAAAGAAGCACCTTACCACCTGAAGCAGGGGAACATGGACAGGGCCCATAAGTAAAATGATGTATCAAGTACTGTGATAGGTGCTTTAGATACCTGTGCTCATCATTTATCATTATAAGCCATGTAACCTCTCTATTTATAGATGATAGGACCAACCCAAAGGGTTTTAGAACCTGGTCATAATCACAAGCTAAAATTTGAATCCAAGGCTCTTTCCTCCAAGGCTCATGCTCCTTACATGGAAATACAGAAAAATTGGCCCTGGTTGGGGGCATCATAGGATATCAGGAGAACAAGGCATTTTAGATTATTAGAAGGCAGAATTAAAATAACCTACAATGAGTCCACACTGGGTTTGTTTGAAGGCAAGTGAAGCCAGAATGCTACTTGTATGAATGTAATCATTTATTTTACTACAGTCACCAAGTTGAACTAAGAAACAAAAAGGTGCCTGTTATGTTTCAAGGTGTGCAATCATTTTCTGAATATTTCCAGCATTTTTGCTTAGATTCAGGAAGAATGTATTGGTTAATTTATTTTACAAATACTCAAGAAGCGTGTGCTGTTAGTGTTCAGTATTGTGCATTTCCTATGAAGTACCAAAGCAGAATTAGGTATAGTACTTAACGAAAAGATATTTTAATGGTGCTTAGATATAAACAAAATCACTATGTCATGAAGTAAAATATGCATGCCATAGAGTGATTCAAACGTAAGTGAAGACGATGCGTTAATTGATTTGAGCCTAAAACTTCAGGTGGGATATATGCCATTGAGAAGCAGGTGGGTGGTATAGGCATTCCATAAGAAAGAAGGGAAGAGAAGGGGAGGGGAAGAGAAGGGAGAAGAAGAAAGAAAATATGGGACAAAGGCTGGGGTGTGGGCAGGTGGTCCTGGGAGCCAGAGCTAGTCCAGCGTATAGAGCAGGAAAAGGCTAGGATTAATGACAAGGTCCAAGGTATACAGTTTTTCATTACAGCTAAGTTGTTAGTAAGATCTGTACTCAACAGGCAATAGGGAGCCATGGAGGCTTGAAGAAAAGTCCAACAGGAACCAGGGTGATTTTACAGTTTGGATCAAGTTTCTTCACCCACTAAAACCCTATAGCAGTTTCTCCTTGGTGTTAGAGTAAAGGTTAAAAATCTGTATCTGGACCCTCAGTCATACATCATCGGGTTTCCACCTGACACTCCGGGTATAAATCATGATGCTCTACCACTTCTACCTCAGAGCTTTAGCATATTCTGTTCTCTCTCTCTCTCTCTCTCTTTCTCTCTCTCTCAAATTTCATCTTATACCCCACTTTCTCAGAAAAAGATTCTTCTCTGAGATTCTAGGCTAGATTAGTTCTCTATTTATACTATCTTCCAACACCAAATTACAGTTGTAATTCTATAGAAATGTGGGTCATTACTTGTTGAACACCTGTATCCAAAATTAAATTATAAATTCCACGAAAGCAGGGACTGGGTAAGACCCCCAGATCTAACACGGGAAAGAAATACGTAAATTGGTTTGAGACTGTGGATCATTGGACATGATTTATTTGATGTAAGGACTAGAGGTGAAAAAAACAGGACATTTTTGAAATGTCCAGAAGAAGGGTTATTGGAGATGCGATACACATAGAAAAAGAGAGGTATGTTTATGAGGTATTTTAGGATTAAAAACAATAGGGCTTGGAGATTAATTGGATGGATTATGTCTAAACTTGGGGGGCCCTATAAATAAATTTGATAATAAATATTTAATATTTTTGTAAAGATTTTATTATTTGTCAGAGAAAGAGAGAGAGAGCACACAAGCGGGGGGAGGAACAGAGAGAGAAGAAGAAGCAGACTCCCCACTGAGCAGGGAGCCAGATATGGGGCTCGATCCCAGAACCCTGAGATCATGATCTGAGCTGAAGGCAGACGCTTAACCAACTGAGCCACCCAGGCATCTCTAAATATTTAATATAATATTAACATTTTATGTTCAATATAATACTTAAGTTCCATTATTTTCCCAACTTGCCTGATTTTGAAGAAATCCTTTCTCAGATCTACAAAATCTCTGAATAGTCCAATTTTTTTTTCCTATGTATCTTTTATAGAACTTTATGCAAATATTTATTAAGAACCTATGCCAGGCACTCTTCTGGGTACTTGAATGTCAGTGAACAAAACAAAGATCCCTACATTCATGGACCTTATACCATTTTGCAGAAAATAAAGAGTAAACAGTATATATGAATGTATTATATTGTCTATTTGAAGGCAGTATGTGTGGGACAAGGAAAAGTAGAGTGAGGTAAGGCGGAATCCATACAAGTAGCCCAGTGGCATGACACCCATTATCTATAGCACATAACATATATTAATTTTAGCATTTTTGTTTTATTGTTTTACTTCTGATGAAACCCAGAAACTTTCCAATTGTAGGTATTCGATGAAATATAATTGCTCTTTTTCTCATCTATGTCCTGGAGATAATATCCTCAAGAGCAGGAAAGGAACAGTAGGTAGAAAGCTTCCTTCCTGGGCAGCCTGTTGGGGGCGGGGGGCCGGGGGCCGGGGCGGGGTCCCACACCAGCACCACAGCTTGCCACTCCCCCGGCCTTTGGTAAAGGCGCAGCTCTCAGCACCTCCCCCGACTTAGCATCGCAGCCTCTGTCCTAACACTTCTGGATGATTCCTTGATTTTGCGATCCTGAAAATAATAAATATTTTCTTAGGCTACTTTTCTACTTGTCACTTTCATCAGTTCCTTGTCCTTATAATCTTTCATGGCCTTATTTACTCACATGAAAGCACGGGACAATGTATTTCACATGTAGGTTAAATTTTTTTTCCAACTAGCTTGTTACATTTAATTTTTCATTCATGAATTATAATTTTTTCATGGCTTTCTGAATAGCATTAATAAAATTTGCATATTCATCATAACAGTAAATAACACAATACAAGATGATAAATATTTAATAGTTTTTTCTCAACTTTTAGAGAACAGTTGGAACAATTCAAACTGTTGAGACACTGTTTACTTAGAAACTGACTTTCTTGAAACAGAAGGTAAACATATTTTTTAAATTTGTTCATAGTTTAAACAGTAGGAAAAGAATAAATTAATCCTTTAATTTATCCTCTTTCATGAAAATTTTGTCATCCTCTGCAGTGTACACTCAGAGTCCACAAGAAGTTTATTTTTTTTCAGCTGAAGAAATTTGTTAAGTACATCCTATTATTTAAATTAATTTAAATTAATTAAAGCTTAACCACAACAAGTTTAGAAGTTTCATTATTATTTTCCTAATTCCCCAAGAGCGAAATGATATTTTTTCATAATAAATTAAATGTACTGATTATTTTGGCTTTATGCAGACATGACTTTAAGGTGTCTATATGTTTTCAATTAATGAATCAATCAGTTCCACAAAATTCTAGATTCTTGGCTTCTCTTTAAAAATAAAAGGTAACCTCAATATCTCTCATTCCATTTCTGGCTTCCTCATTTAGTCATATATTTATATCACCTTCTGTCTCTGAAGGCATATAAATTGACAGTCCACTGATCCAGAAAATAAAGTATAAGAAGTGTCCCCCCACTTTCTCAAAAAGCTTGCAACATAATAAGAAATAAATATAATCTGTAAAAAATAAAGACAAAAAAGGTTTAATGAGTTAATAAATGTATTTCCTCTGCTTGTACTAATTAGACACCCCACCCCCCAAAAAAACCCCTGAAACCAATGCTGTAGATGTGCAACCCCCTTAAGGGTATAAAAGGGAAGTTGAAGATTGATCAGATCAGAGAGGATAAGAATTCCTTTAGAAATGGTACCATGACACTCAGGAGGGGAGTGTTTCTCATAAACTGAATCCAATTGAGGGGAACTTAAAGATAGTCACCCAGAAAGTTGAGTGTATGTCTCCTGGTGTTCGAGGGGCCCAGGGACTGAAGTCTGACTTTTTCTAGGAGTGTTCTAAAGGTTAAGGGCTGCTGGAGTGGCCAACCCAGACAAAAAAAATTGAATTGGAAGTGAGCTGTATACTCTTCAACAGGGGCCGTCCCAGCAGCAGGGGGCTGGGAGGAGATATGTTGAGGAAGGGGGAGGGAGCCTTCCAGCGCCCCTACTCCAGCTTTAGGCTTCCCAACATCCCCAAGGGTGTGTGTGTGTGTGTGTGTGTGTGTGTGTGTGTATGCGCATGCATGGGCCTTGGGAGGAATAAGTTAGATAGATTTGAGGTTTTCATTTTACACTGAATTCAACTTTTTAAAACCTCACCTAAGGGATTGTTTATTTATTATCTGAGAGTAATCATAAAAGGTACAAAATTACTTGAAATTTTAGCCCAAGTCCTAGAAATACAGCTTGCTGAGAGTAGGTTGAAAGGTGGCCAGAGAAGGAAATTATAAAGTTTTCTTTCAGTGCCCTTCCTAGTCCCACTCATCCAGTGAAGTTATACAACACAAGATGTGGCGCAGGGGACCACCAAGGCTGTTCATCGTGGAGTATAGAAAATTAGTTAAAGCAAAGAAATGAACATGTATTGCAGAGGATGACAACATTTTCATGAAAGAGGATAAAGAATTGGAAGAGAGCTGGGCACTGATTACAGATCACTGTAGCCTTTTTTTTTAAGATTTTATTTATTTGAGAGAGAGAGAGAGAGAAAGCAGGAGAGGGGGGAAGGTCAAAGGGAGAAAGAGACTCCCCGCTGAGCAAGGAGCCCGATGCGGGACTCCATCCCAGGACCCTGGGATCATGACCTGAGGTGAACTAAGTCGTTTAACCAACTGAGCCACCCAGGTGCCCTCATTGTAGCCTTTGACATAGGAATTCTGTGGGTACATCAAAGTGTGGCCCCATTGCCCAAATATTTCAGTGGATCACTCTGCATAACTCACTAAAAGCTGGAGATTGTCTTTGGATGTGAGAAAAAAAATACATTATGGCTTCATGTGTTTTGCTTTTTCTTTAAGAAATATGGATATAATGGCCTACCAAGCTTCCTTATCAGCTGCCGCAATTAAATATACCAAGTAAATCAACATAGGAAGAAGCATATCAAACCACCATTTCAGTAAGAGTAGGATTCTAAAGTTAAATGGATAAGAAAAGTGAACTGAAGCCAGGAGGGGAAATGATATGAGTAGATAGTTTCAGAGTAATAACAGACTAGAAGCCAATCACTTGAATAGTAATAAAGAGAAGAGGTACATCAAACGATAGCTCTCCAGGAGTTTCTTGTGTCATTTTGAATAATATTTAATTAAACACATGGAGGTAACCATGGTCCTGGGAACAGAGTATTGAACTTGAAACCAATGGATGAAGGCTGTCTTTCTACCTAGTTGTCCATCAAATTCCTGAATACGTGTATACTGATTGTTGAGAAAGACAGTCTTCCACACAGGTCTCCTGGGCTCCTACATATCTTACAGACTTTGTCAATTAGGCAAAGCCTTGATTGCTCTCTACCCGAGCCATTTCTCAGGGTCGTGTTTACAGACAGCAACCTTAAGAGATGATGTAAAGTCTGCTTCCGAAACCAAGAACAGGTTTGCTTACTGCTTGCTATAAAAATGATGCATTCCCCAAGCACAGTGTTCCTCAGCTGAGGTGCAAACCCACTATGTGTATAGCATCGGTCTGGGCCTTTCCACAGCACCCCCATGCAAGGATGAAGGAAACCAGCACAAACATGATGATGCTCATGCTGCTTGCTGTGCTTCGAGTGACAGTATCACTGACATGGGTATCTTGTATCTTCTGCCACCTTCCATGAAACATTAACAGGCAAACTTACTAGCTTGCAAGTAGGGTAAAGTCTCTGACCCAACATTTGTCACTGATGTGTAGTCTCTGCTAGCTTTCCCCTGGCTGGGTATAACATTCAAATGTATTCAAAATATTATATTTGGAATGCTCTTATGTTGCTAGTCTAAACTGTCCTTAATTTTTGGAACACTGTTACTGTTAATGACTCAAACAAACTAATAACATGAGTATACATGGGTAAGTCAAAATCCTCTTTTTACTTGTTTGTTTCTTTAGTACTCATCCTTTAAATATTCATCTTTAAACTAAGCTTCAAGATATTCTAAATTCAGATCAGCATGTTCTTATCATCTGGACTTTCCAGCTGCCCCCCTTCTACCAACTTCTGTTAGTTCTTTCTCCTCCAGAGACCTGTTCATACACACCCACACAAGTACACATGACTTGAGTTCAGGACGGAAAGATGATCTGCTGGTCTTTATTCATCCTGTGACATTGATTGCAACTTGCACATGTCAAGGAGTTACTTCAACATGAAAGCAATCTATAACATAATAAACAGATGCGGCAATATAAAAACTATTACTAGAGTCTTATAAGCAGCAGGCTGCAGTAGGATAATTATGAGGATGAATGGCCTTATTAACGTCAAACATGATAGTATTTTCAATAAACTTACAACAAAGCATCTCCTATTCCTTTGCAACCAACATTGAAGACTTGTGGAATTATGAACTTTTTCTCAGATTCATAAGGGCCTAAGAAGAGATAGTGACATAATTATAATTATAGTAAGAAACACGGTTGATTGGTTGTCAGCATACTTTACATTTAACAATCCTGGCTGTTTTTACGTGATAATGGCATAATGACAGTAATGAACTTAGAAGTTATTCTTAGAAGAGTATCACAGCAGAGTGCAATCGATTTCTGCATAAGCTATAAATGCAATCCCCAACCTTATAGGTTATTGTAAATGCAAAGCACAAATTCTCATTCATAACTACTTAATTAAAGAACATTATTGGTTTACCTGTAATTGCTTTAATTTATCACAGTGTTACAATTTATAAGTAATGTGTGTTATTCTTCAGTAGTTTTATTGTAATTACACATAATTTACAATTCACATTACTGGATTTCTAATTAGCCTCTAAATATTCTTGGTTATAAAAATGAAAATACTATTTTAAGGAGAATAGGATAATTAACAATGTATTAAATCTATTGGCTATCAAGCATTTACCAAACAATAAAGTCAACTAATTTAGGCTATTTAGTTGGTGAGCTGTAAAATTTTATAAAGTTATGGAGTACAACCTAGTCACTCCTTGAGGTACTAACATTGATAAGTCTGTTTCAAATTAATCTCGGTGGCAGTCTGATCCACATTATACTTAGCGAAGCAACACATTTACTATCTCTTTTTGTGTTGGGCTGGATGGTGCCAGAGAGGGGGCCAGGATACACACCCATCATGATATTCTGAAATGCGATTGTCTACTTTTACAGTTTTCAAGTTACTCTACTCTGTAGGTTGAAAATTCAGTTAGTTCAATCTTCTTTGTTCCTGAAAATTCAGTGAAAAATTCAGTCAGTTGAATCTTCTTTGTTCCTGAAAATTGGGAAAGATCATGTGGTTTGTTCAGTAAAACCACTATTTTGAATTTTTGTTGGAGTTTCTTAAAAGCCTTGTTTTGGCATGAAATATCTATAAGCCAAAGTCACATGACTTGGCCATTTTACTTAAAGATGACTAATGAAAGACACATGACTGGCTCTAAATGTTCCATAGAATATGCAACCACCTGTACAATGTGTTTTGAAAGGTCTTCAAACTCCAACATCTCCTCTGAACCAACCTGCCATTTCTACTAATGGAAACGGTGCTTTGGGTTAGGCATTTACCCAGAAAGTTTCTGTAAATGCAAATATGCTATGTAGCATGGATGAAACATGAATCACTGGTCCTTATTACTGAATTCAGGACAATTCATATTTTGGATGAGCTAGTATCAGGCAGAAAGGGTAAGAGACAGAGGAAAAAAAAAAGTCAGAAAATAAAGAAGAAGGACAATAGCAAGGAGTTGTGTTGAGGGCAGAAGCCTGGGCACAGTAACAAAAGGAGCATGCATGGTGGAGGTCTCTAGGAGCCCAAAGGGCCCCACAAAGTCTTTAGGTACCAGGACGGAATAGAAAAACATTGGGAAGAATGGAGACTGGCACCAAAAACACATGTCCCTTGCGTGGCAATTTTGCCTAAGGCCAACCTTAAAATCACCCTGCTAAGATTTTTCTTTTTGTTCCAGCCCTTAAAACTGTGGCACTTCTATATCTTTAATGAAAATGGAGCTTTCCATAATGCAGAATAAAAATAATTGGCTATCATTTTGTAAATTGAATCAAAAGATAAAATGCTGAAATCATAAATATCATTTACATTTCAAGCCATATCACCAAAACTGCCAATCATCTTCTAAATTCATCAGCATTAAATTTGGTTCTATATTCCAGCTATAGTCACAGCCATCGGCAGATACGAACCATTCGTGGGGCAAGTCTATTCTGGGGATTTTTTGTCTGCTGATATTGAAAATACCACATCCCCACCCGGCATCATTTTATATTCGGAGACTAAGTCAAAGATTCCAATGATTGTGGTCATTTCAAGCACCCAAGGGTTCATAGGTCTGTCCTAGGCTCTTCCATTAGCAGTGTCACTGTGATGAAATCAACAAAGCTCTATTCTGAGGACTTTGGGGACTGGCTTGGAAGCATTTTGTGATAATGGTGCTCATTGTAACTGGATTTGACCCATGGTTAACTCATAGCAGCAACTAAAAATGCATGCATTTAACCACACTAAATAGACTTCTAGCCCAAACCAAGCTGTGTGTATCAGCCTACTGATGTCACAAAATATACTGTGAAATTGATTAGCTAGCTGCATTCAGTTGGACTCAATATATTTTTTGTGTGTTTTTAGGCAAGAAATGTGCAATTAAGATTTGTGGGCTGTCTGCTTTTCCTTCTCTTCCAGACTGTCTATATTCAATATGTTCAAGCCAGTTATTAGTTTAGATTATAAATGTGTCTCACTTACTCCTAGAAACAGGTTGATTGAGTTGATTTTTCAACAGCAAAACCCCCTTTTCTTTCTGAGTGTGTGTATGTGTGGTTTTAAATCATACTTAAACATATATAGGAATATGATGTTGGAAATCTGCACTAATCGAAGCAAAGAGTTTAATGGGCCTTATAAAGGGTAAGAATATGCCATACCTCAGTTGATTGCTGCTCCATTAGGACTCAGAATGCTACCCCATTCTTCCTTTTGGGTATGACTTGAGTCTGTACAATGCAGTACATAAATGATTTTCCATGGCTTTTTAAAAGGCGGTGCATATTAATATTTTAAACTGAAGTAATTGCTTCTTGCTCAGCAATGGGTTTCATTTATGAGTGTTTATCCTCAGCAAATGGAAAGTATGGTTAATCTAAGTTAAAAATGGGTTCTTTAAATAGCTCTAATTACATTCTGTTTATATTTGTATGTATTAGACACTTAAGATTTAATCGGTAGCAGTTCTAACAAACCATAATGTTTATTAGCTGGTTTTAAATTATTGTTATGGATGGCAGTTGAATGAGAAAATAAATGATTTGTCTACTATAAAACACAGTAAATAAAAGATGGACCAAGGTTAAAAAAAAATAATTTTTAGCATCACTTCAAATCTTAAAATAATTTATCAGAAAGAGGTTATATGAGATAGATTCTTCTTTTTTCTTTTTTGTTTTTTAATACTTAAAGATAAAGAAGTAAGGTGGTTTCTAATGGTATGAAATTAGTGGGAGTTTTGTTTTCAAAAATCATTAAGATCTTGGTGTTCAAGTATCAGAAGAGAAGGGACCAAATTTTACCTTTTAATTTATATTTATTTTACTTTGAAGTGGAATAAACATCCGAAATAAGAGGTTGATTTTAAAAATATTAAAAACCCATTTGTTTTAGATTGATGTGACGCTAGATGAAATCAATTTAACGTGCTTAAATTCTATATTTTCATGAAACAGAAAAGGCTTTGTTGGGTTCTGTTTCCTCTCTAAGAAATCTGTGAAAGGACTTCCCTTATATTTGGGGAAAACTTTTCAATTGCACATGAGTATTACTCAGTGAATTAGGAGACCCCCAGTCATTTTCTTGACATTTCATTTCCCATTCATTTTATTGGGATTTTCAAGATATGCAAAATGAAGTATAAATCAAAAGACGATTTATTAATAACAACACCCATGTCTCTGTGGGACTACAAGAATTTATCATTGTTTTTAAAATGTGATAGTATTCCCAGAAAAGAAATCTGTAAAATTATTAGCGTCATTTTATAAATAAGAAAGAAGTGACAGAAATATTATGACTTCTCTACATGGTAGATACGTTTAAAAATTAAAAAAAAAAAAACAGAACAAGATATTATAGTACACTTTCTCATTGACAAATATTTAGTTAGAAACCTTGGTCCATCTTTTATTTACTGTGTTTTATAGTAGACAAATCATTTGTTTTCTCATTCAACTGCCATCCATAACAATAATTTAAAATCAGCTAATAAACATTATGGTTTGTTAGAACTGCTACTGATTAAATCTTAAGGGTGCTGGGCTCCCTGCTCAGTGGAGAGTCTGCTTCTCCCTCTCCCTCTCCCTCTGCTGCTCCCCACTCTTGTGCTCTCTGTCAAATAAATAAATAAAATCTTTAAAAAAAAAAGAAAGAAAGAAAGCTGTGTGACCTTGGGCAAGTCACTAAACCTTTATGTGTTTCAATTTCCCTATCAATAGGAAAGTAGGGAAGTAGTAGAAGTAGGGATAATAATAGCACCCACTTTATAAGGCTGGTGTTAGAGGAATGTAAACAAGCACACAAAATAGTGCTTTCATAGAAACATTAGGTATTAATATTGCATTCATATTATCTCTCCGTCTAGCTCTGAGCTCTGTCCCAAGAGCTAGGAGCTACCATAGTCTGCCAATTCTTTCTTTGCAGAATCTCTCTCATTCTGCCTTTCTTTTCCATTCTGGTTGCTGCTTTCTGGAGAGTGCCCTTGATCCCTCATGCCTAGAATGTAAACCTCTCAAATACAATGTCATGTCTCCCTGCCCAGCTCCCCTACTGCATTTGTCTCCCAAAGCACCCCCAGCCAGGCCACCCTCAACCTCAAACCGGCTAAAAGTTTCCTCTCTCTGCTGAGTACAATCCCACATGCTCATCTCAGCACGCAGGGTGCTCCAGTATCTGGCACCGTCGCCTTCCCTTCCAGACTTATACCCCAAGGTCTACAAAACCCCCACATCCCAGCCGGTCCTAACTGCCCTGCTCTGGTGTTCTCTCCTCCACACTCGTACCTTTGCATTTCCTTGGATTACACTCTACCTACATCTGGCCTTATAGAAGAAATGTTCCCATCCTCCAAGAATGCAACACATGCCATTTCCATGACCATCCCTTTCCGTATCTGCTCTGGGTTCTAAATACATTTGTTTTACGCCATTCATATGCCACTTACCCTATTTGCCTCTTAGCATAAATATTCATAAGCATGTCTCTTCTCCCTACTGTATTGTATTCCTGTTCATATCCCCAACAGGTAACTCGGGCCTGGCACATATAGCTACTCAATACATGTGTATCAGTAGGTGTTTGTTACATGACTAAAAGTTGCTCGGTGCTAAGTGCCGTATCTTGCACGATAGGAATCAGGATATGAAAGTGGCCATCAATAGGTCATATTCGGAATTAATTAGTGGATTAATAAGTTAGTCAATTACCTAAAAAACATTGTGAAAGCTTTATCTCTTTTGCGACTTTCACACTGTCTCTCATGGACCATTTCTTTCTAATAATCATTTCCTGATTTCTTACTACATGTCCAGTATAACGTTGGTGCCCGTGATCCGGGGCCCCAGTGAACACGTCACTACTGGGTCACTACCGATAATAATCTCGGAGGATAGCAAGGAGGACAAGCACAGCAATCATGACAGTGAAATGTGATGAGCGTTATGACAGTAACTATCCAAAGGATTATGGAAACAAAGAACGGGGATCTGACTTAGTCGGGGGTCAGGGAAGTGCTCTCTGAGGAAGCGACTTTTAAACCAAAACCCAAGGAAAGCACAGGGTGAGCCCAGCAGAAAGGGAGGGAGGCAGGCCAAGATAATTCCAGGGGCCCATACTAGGCTCCAGGCACAAAGGTGAAAAGAAGAAGAAAAAAAAAAAGCCCCCGCCCTCCCCAGGGCTCATAAATAATAAAACAATTTGCAATAAGTACAATGAAGAAAGCAAGAAGCAAGCAGCTTGTTGTTATAAGGAGGTAGCATGTGGGGGAATGACATCTCATTACGTAGGGTGGCCTGAATATCACTTTCAGAACAGGTGCCATTTAACCTGAGATCTGTACGATAAGAAAGAGGCAGCCATGGGAAAAGTAGACATGAGAGCCTTCTAAGCAAGAGGTTTAGCCTGTGCAAAGCTTTGATGGTGGAAAAAACCTGGACTCTTCAAAGAATAGAAAGAAGGCCAATGTGGCTGGAGAGCTGAGCTGGCCTGGGATGAGGTTAGGAAGGTAGACTTCACCACACCATGGAGGACCCCATAAGCCAAGAGAAAGAACTCATTTTGTTTTAGCACCCTGGGAAACCATTAATGGTCTTTCAGCCGGAGTGGCATGACCCAGCTTATATTTCAAAGAGTTTGCTTTCTGCCAGATGGGACGGAAGACTAGAAGCAAGACACCAGGATGACGTGACTTAGATGAGGGTGGGAAGAGTAGAGATCAAAGTGGAAGACTCCCACACATGCTTGGGTAGAATATTGAGTGGGAGATGGGGATTGGACTGGGGTTTGGCTGGAAGAACACTGAGGAGCTTAAGAGCAGTCGTGATCATTACTGAAAGAAGGTCTTTTGTCTAACTCCTCCCTCTGGGCCTCTTTGTTCTAGAGTTGTTTCTTTTTTAACCTGGCTCTACAATAAGGAAAAGAATTTTCTTGGAATCCTTATTATAAATTTAGCTCTTAAGACCTTAAAACCAGGGATGCCTGGATGGCACAGTAGGTTAAGCATCTGCCTTCGGCTCTGCTCATGATCCCAGAATCCTGGGATTGAGTCCCGCATCGGGCTCCCTGCTCAGCGGGAAGCCTGCTTCTCCCTCTGCCTGCCATTCTCCCTGCTCTGGCGTCCCCCCTCTCTCCTAAAAAAAAAAAAAAAAAAACTTTAAAAAAAAAAAAAAAAAGAAGACCTTAAAACCAGTGCGGAAGAGAAGGGTTGTGAATTCTGGTGTCAATGTCACCATCAGTCTTAAACGTGGTTTCTCACTTATCCTGGTCACCTTTCTCCCAAAGTGGAAGTTGAAAGGAGCCTCTTCAGGCTGCCTCCATCCCCCCCATGAAAAGACTGTGACCTCACTTACGATGTGGTTCTCAGGTGAGCTTGAAGGGATGCCTTTGAATGATCTCCTCCATATTTCATGCAGGACTCCCTCAGGCCCCCTGCATGTGGCAAAACCACTGCGGACAGCGGCTGGGCCACGTACAACAGTCTTGCCCCTTGTTAACTTCCAAGTCCTAGCGTACTTTGACTCTGGTTGTATGAATAAGAAAATGCAAGTGAATCCTGATGTGGAACTAAGCTTGCTTTAATTGATGTTTGCTCCTGCACGAGGCGCTGCTTATCCTCTGGACTTTGTAACATCTTATAGCTGGAAGGAGCCTTAGATGCCATGCTATCTAATACCTTCATTGCATAGGTGGGAAAACTAAGATGCACAAAATTAAGGTGATTTGGAGTACATCATGCTATTCCAGAAAAGCATAACCTTTGGAGCCAGAAATATCTGGTTAGATGTCTAATCGTATCTCCTATTAGCTGGGAAAATTAATCTCTCTACCCTCCTTCAATGTCCTCATTTTCAAGCAGAGGTAACAATTCCTATTTTGCAGAATAGTTGGGGGTGGGGAGCACAGTTAGTACCAGTGTGCTTATAAACACTCAATAAATGCTAACCATTATTGTATGTTCTTACCCTTGTCTATTACTAAAGTGCCCGGCCACCTGGCCGATGCGAGCCTAGAACCCACATTTCATAACCTAATCCATCTTTCTCGATGCAACATACAACCAGATAGAAATTTTCATGGGTTCATGGATTCTTCTCAGGTCTCTTTAGGAATAACAAACAAATGTATCCCCCATTGTGCACATTTCAAGCCCTTTGAGACTCCTCTGGGCCCTGGAGAATCGGGTACACAATTTGTAATTTTATTCAGCAGTGAAATGCCCCTGTGGTAGCAAAGAGGCTAAGGCAATATTTCAACCTAAGAACCAGGTCTGGCACCCAGAATAAAAGACTCTTTTAATAGGAAGAATAATCTATCAATTTTGTGAAAGAGCTGTTGGAAAAGGCTTGAAGTCCTGCTGCAATATAGAACATAAATGGTGCATTGTCCTAGTTTTTTTTTTTTTTTTTGCTGGAAATTGTATGTTACCACTAAAGAACAGAATTTTTTTTTTTCTTTTGCCTCAGCCTGCATTTTTAGAACATGCTACACAGACAACTCTATTTTCTAGGGGTTAATAAGCAATATAAGAAAAAGAGATGGTATGGAGTAAATGAAGATAACCATAATAATTATAATAATAGTCTTGGGCATTTCCACACTTAAAGTGTAAGAAAAATAATCTACGTTTGTGCACATGAAAGAAAAATGCTCCTTTCATTGTGGCCGTTTTGTGTACTTTATGGTGTTTTACTTTACTAAGGTATGGCTAGAGTCCGAGTCCTGCAGGAGGGCAGGCAGTCCTGTGTCCCCGCGTCGGGGTCTAGGCAGCTCATTTCTGGTATCAGCCACTTGAGTGTGCTCTAGAGTAGGCCTGTAGCTTTTGTGTGGTCACCAAAAAGGTGGAAGTATTCCTCGGAAAAGCTCCCGGAGATTATGAAGTCACGTCCTCCGTGGGGAATGGGCCAGGAGGATGGAAGTAAGAACCGCAGAGAAAGAGCTGGGCCCATGTTCATCTTTCAGTGTTTTCTTATAGTCAGGAGTGCCTCTAAGACAAGAAGAGAGCAAAAATGGTAAGATTAGAAACTCATACTGTAAAAGCAAAATTGTTTTATGCTTCTTACAGGGTATCTACGTATTTCTCCATTTTTTTCCCCTAGTTTTTAAGCGCTCCAACCTCGGTGGAGTTAAGAGGATGGGGATGTTGTCTGTTCTTGGGTGAGCTATATAAGGGAAGAGAGAGGGAATACAGAATGTGCCTGGATCAAGGTGACGGGAACGCTCAGCTGAATTAGGGAACCCAAGGCAGAGAGGTACCAGCAGCATCCTCCATGGTCAGTCTTTTAGGGTCTTGGTATTGCTTTATTAATTTATTAAAGCTAATGTTCTTTACCAACCAGTATTTCATCTCAGTGCTTCCAGTTATATTCCAAATATTCCTTCCTTTTTCCTTGACCTCAGTAATAAACACTTTCAAAATAGAGCGACAAGCAGTTGACTAAGGAGAGAAGCATTGAAAACTGCAGGAATTTGAGCAGAGTTGCACATCTCATGTAGATGTTCTTTATGTTCTAGCTTAGATTTCTTAGGGATTTTTGTTGCACTGTTTTGAAAGGAAGCCTTCAATAAAAAATAATGTTAATAATAATTTTGAAATACACTCAGTTAAAATATAATATCCCTGAATACACAAGTTGTTTGGTTTTTATAATGTGGAGTTGGTGTGTTCCTTGTAGGAGTGTAAAATATCCAGTTCCCCTTTTCCCCATGATCTGAACATTAATATTTTTTAACTTATGAAATTTAAATTAGGTTTACTAGTGAAATACTTCAAACATATGGGAAAATACAGATGTCTTCTAAACAACTGGGTTGTATGGCATGCATATATTTAGCTTCTCAGAACTATTGATTCAATCAATTATCTATTGAGTGTTTACTATGTGTTGAGTACTGTTGTACTGAACAAAACAATTCCTGTCCAGTAGAGTACACATTCTGATAGGAGAAGACCGATAATAAATAATGATCATAAGGAATGAATTATACAGTATACTGAAATATGTAAATGCTCTAAAAATAAAGCAAGGTGTAGGGAATTGGAAATACCACAGCAGGACATGGGAGTACGGCTGCAATTTTATATATGGTAGCCTCACTGAAAAAGTTACATTTGTGCAAAGTCTTAAAAGAGGTGAAGGAGTGAACCATCTACATGCAAAGGCCCGGTGGTAGCCAGCTTCCAAGGCCAGTGTGTACGGCATGAACAGAGTGAAAGTAGATCAAAAAGGAGGTCAGAGAGGTAACTGCCTTACAAATTATTGAATGGTATTGTACTCTATTGACCTGATAGCTCATTGTAGGGCTTTGCTTTTAGTCTGAGTGAAAAGGGGAGCCACGGGGGAGTTTTAAGCCCAGGAGTGACATAGTATAACTCTTATTTTTAAAAATTCATTTGGGCTGCCTGTGTTAAGAATAAGGCAGAATTAGAGAAATCTATGTGGAGGGTATTACAGTAATCCAGGCAAGAGTTGATGAGGTCTCAAAACAGGGAAGGTAGCAGCGTTGGCCTTAGGAAGCGGTCAGACTCTGGATGTGTTTTGAAGATGGACCCATCCAAATTTCCACATAGATTGGATATATATATAGGGTGTGAGAAAGAGAGAAATCGGGTATGACTCCGTGGCCGTTGGCCTGAATAACTGGAAGGATGGGGTTACCGTTGCCCAAGGTTCAAAAGACAGTATGATTGGCAGTGGGAAGCAGAACCAGGTTAGACATTGCAAGTAGCTTCTCTAAGGAGTTTGGAGAAACTTAACACTCCCATTAGACATGTATGAGCGCGCATTATGTATATCCCTACATCAGTGTTAATTTCTATAATATGAGAACTCCTATCTTTAAATTCTGGTATATCCATAACCGTTACCACTCAAATATCACCTCTTCCCCATTCTCTACTCTCTCTTTCCAGAACTTTTATTAGAAGTTTCTATATCTATTAAGCCTTCATTCCCTATTTTATCACTTCTTGATTTCTCTGCACTGCATTCTGGATGATTTCCTTAAATATATCTTTTAAATTAATAGTTCTCTCTACCTGTTGCCTGGTCTGCTATTAAGCTCATTTACTTTGAATTTGAACGAGTATAATTTTCACTTATAAAGGTTATATTTGGTGTTTTGATCCACCCATTCTTTTTGTAGATCAATGTGTTCTGTTATTTGTTTTATCACTTTAGTTGTTCTAACCAAAATTATTTTCTGTTTTCTTAGCATTCTATTATCTCAATTCCTTGAGATGCTCATTTTTCCTTTTCCATACCTCTGACCACTCCCCCTCATTGTGAATGATTCCCTCTAACCATTTACAGTTTCTTTGTTGTCATTGTTGTGAGGTTATCAAGAGTATAGTTGTCCCTTGGACCTGGATCGTGGAAATGATCCTATAGGTTTGGTTTGGCCTTTGTATCACTTAAGGCCCCAGTGGCTTTTACACGCCTGAGATGAGTCTTTTAATTCATGTCTCATGGATTGGAATTGGAACTTCCATACCCTGAGTAAATATTTTCAATCTGATCCCCACACCTGCACTTCGGGGAAGATTGGAGTTAAAATTTCTCACAGGAGACTTTTCCACCAGACCACCAGAAAGACACAGATTGCCTTGCCCCTTCTTGGAGAATGGGAAACATTTTTGTAGACTATTTCACAAAGGGGCAGTCTTCCCAGTGTCCTGCTTTAGGTAGTGATCTTGGTTCCCTTCCCCTTTCAGTCTGAGTACCCTGACCCCATAGGAGCCGTGACCTTCAGCGGACAGGCCATCTCAATCTCTACATGCCAATCTGCCAATGTGTGCTTGATACTCCCCAGAGGACTTTGGTGTCCAATTAAGGTCCTTTTTTCCTTTCTTTTTTAATAACCTAGAAATTCCTTATTCTTTCTTTTGAGCAATATGTGGTTTATTTTTTAAAGTTTTGGTTAGCTTTTATCCAAAATGCCCATCTATTTGGAGTTAGAAGTTGCTAAATAGGGCGCCTGGGTGGCTCAGTTGGTTAAGCGACTGCCTTCGGCTCAGGTCATGATCCTGGAGTCCCGGGATCGAGTCCCGCATCGGGCTCCCTGCTCAGCAGGGAGTCTGCTTCTCCCTCTGACCCTCCTCCCTCTCATGCTCTCTCATTCTCTCTCTCGCAAATAAATAAAATCTTAAAAAAAAAAAAAAAAAAAAAAAGAAGTTGCTAAATATAATTTGTATTTAACAGTCTGTATGACACATAAACTTCAGGCCTCTTGCATCCGTAAGGCATTAGTGCGTCAAGCACTCCAAAATGTCTGGATTGTAGGGAAGTCTGGGATCCTGAGGGAAGGACCAGGGTGGTGGCCATGGACCCAAGACTTTCAATATTTGAACCACCAATACAGTTTACATGGATGTGTATCAGCCAAATATCAGACAGCATATAGTGAATTTTCTTTATTGTTCTCTACTCATAACTCATATTGTCATTTATTGCAATTAGCTAAAGAGCTCAAAGGAAAAGCACTACCCCCAGGGGATAAAAGACTTGGGAAAAATATTTGGTCATTAAATTATTCAAAACTACACAGAGCTATCTTAAAGTGTGTTTAGACTGTTTTGTTCTTGAAAGAAGATAGGATGGGAAAAAACTATTTTTAAGACTGAAAGTCAATTTCATGTACTCATTCTGATGCAGAATAAAACACACATGGTGAAGGTATTTAGGATTATAGTTGCTTAATTTTAATTAGTTCCAGGCACTTCAAAATTTAATTACAATAAAAAAATCATTAAATCTGTACCTTTGAAAATAGGTTAATAATGTTAATACCAGTGCTTATTTTCTAGAAATTATGAAGACAGTCTTGGCCTGTTCAAAGAATCACATACATTACGGCTGTAAAAACTGTGATTCCAATATTTTTGGATATTGAAATCCAAAGATGTCCAAAAACATCTTTTGGATAAGTTTTTGTTTGTAGTCAAAAAATATAATTTGTAGATTGTAGTAAGGGTTTTGGTTTGCAGGCTATTTTACATCCTGAAAGTGTTATAGTCACTGGATCTTGAGTAAATTGTAAAACCCCTGTGTATTTAAGCATAAAACATTTAAAGATTAATGAGAAGGTTGTCAATTATACCTGGAGGTGGGCGATATTGTGTTTGCATTATATTGGAAACTGTTTTGAAGGACCTATCCTATACAAATTTTCAGTTTATAACTTTTAAGGCTCTAATGTATATAGTATGGTGACGCTAGCTAATGATACTGTATTGTATACTTGAAATTTGCTGAGAGTAGATCTTAAAACATTCTCCTAAAAAATAATTATGTGAGGTGAGGGATATGTTAATTAACTGAATTACGTGAATCATTTCACTATATATATGTATGTATATATGTATATATATATATATATATATATATAATCATGTTGTACACTCTAAATATATAACTTTTTATTTGTCAATTATACCTCAATAAAGTTGGTGTGGGGGGGGGAAGATCTGTCCTAGATTGTTCCTACTTGTCAGTTATTTCCAGCCCTCAGCCAAACAGATTGCAAACAAAGATTAGAGCAAGAGATTGGGTTCATCTAGATAGTCCAACGTGTTGTCAAAAATTGTCTCTGGCTCCAAAGATCATTCTTCCAGCGTTAATAAGTTATGAAAACCCTTAGGACAAAAATATACTATGAATTCAGTAATTGTGGTAGATGAATTTTCACTTCAATGTAAATTCAATATGTATTTGAAAAATAGTGGAGTGTGCAAACCATTATTAATTAAATCTATTTATTTAATCTATTTCTTTGGTAGATAAACAGATTCTGGGGATTCCTGCAATAACTCTTTGCCTGCCCAGGATCTGGAGTTAAATGTTGAAAACTACTGTTTTACACACTGTAGAAACAAATGAACAAATATGTAAAGGCTTTATAATTGATATTCAGCCTTGGTTCAGTTTTACTGTAGCCTGATCAGCTGACACTGTGTAAGAGCCACCACCCCAATTATTCAATTGTTTAATATAACAAGTTTCTCCAGGGCCCACAGTCTGTGGCTACAGAGCGGATACCAACAACCATAACCACTCAAACTCTGTCCCTTTCGTCAAGTCCATCACACAGAACCTCAGCCTCCGATAAAATGCTCCTCAAATGTCTGAGGGTCCCAAGCTGTGTCTCTCTTATGCTCGCTAATAAACCGGATCCCACAGAACTTTGTCCAGTTCTGTCCACTGCGCATGCCCCATTTGTTTCAAGGCATTGGCAGGGTATAAAGTTATCCTTCAAATCTGCCCTGTGATGGCCAGGCGGATGGTAAATGGCGTGCTGGAGCCTTCATGTTCCTCTCCGAAGTGGGAGCAGCACCTGCCTTCCCATTCACTCTGTACTGCACTGTCTTCTGTGTTCCTGTGATTCCGAGTGACCTGCACATTCATAGCCACTTGACTTTTTCCAAAAGCCCACCCTCCTAAGCATTTGCAGATAGAACCTGGGTCCCAGTACCGGACAGATACTATGCTGTCCTTCCTGCCGCCTCTTTCTAACACCTACATTCAAGTGTTGGTTTTTCTTCTTTCTCTTCAGTCCAAAACAAAATCCTTACTGCAAAATTCCTCATGGAACCCTCTATTTAAACAGCCCATTTATTTGTCAGATGACTGAAACATGTTTGCATCTCAGGGAAAACACTGTCATTGATTTGACATAATATATTGTTGGTAAGAGAGTTTTCGCATTTATTCCCCTACTGATAACAATCTTAATGTGATTAAATCAGAGGGAAATTACCATTTCACTTCCAGTTTTGGGAGGCGATAATTTTGAGAAAGGGAAATTGAATGCCTTGTTTAAATAGTGATAGGTAAGCAACTTAGTGCTTTGGGAGGATGTATAAGGTATAGAAGGCAACTAAATTTGAAATTAGGAGTTAAGAATTGGCTGATTGAGCTCACCTCAATAGGCAGTAAATATTCCTAGAAAAAAAAATGGGCAAAACTGCCTGAGACTCATGGGGAAGAGAGAGCTAAAATCATTCAGAACAGAAGGTTTCCGTTTTCATCAGAAAAGCAAGATGGCAGTTTAGACATAGGAATGGGATTATGGTTGGGAAGACTTTTCTTTCCTCATTCACATTGTGAGTTGGCATGAGACTATTTAAAGGATGAGGGCCTAAACTACAAATGTAGCTGAATCATGTCTATAGTCTGGTCCTGCTATCCTGAATTTTAGCTCAGATTGCCTGAAGGAGACTTCAGGAGAGGTACAGCTTCTGTAATCAGGTAACTTAGTCAAAACTGCTTACATCTGGGGTAGGAGGACCAGAGCAGGAGGCGGAGTGGAATCAGGGAGCTCTGTGAAACAAAGCAGCGAAGGTTCTATTCTCGCACTGACAGAGCATTGACATTTTATCTTTTATTTCTTTAATTACCGGCAAAATACATACATCCTATCGGGGAAGAAAATTCCAACAGGCAAAACAGAAGTTCTTGACTTGTTCCCAAAGGTATGTAATCAGTTCAGTTAGTAAACATCAAGCAATCTGTCCTATGCCCATCTCTGTATCCACACATGCACGTGCTTGGACACACGCCCACACAGTCTAGATGATATCTACATATTTTGTCGTTGTTGTTTTGTATGTGTGATAGCTTTCTATTTTCTATATATGAATAGGCCCCTCTTCTATAGCTCAGGCTTTTTGCTGTTTATCTTAAGGATAATTCCATGTTGTACATATTCATTCTTTGTAATAATTCACTTCACTTAACTGTCATCTCTATAGGTCGTTCTTATAGTTCACCTTTACAAATGATAAAAACTCTCATATACCCATTTGGGTATACTTCTAGAATATATTCCAAGAAATAAATTGCTAAGGCAAAGGTGGTATGTATCTTAGCTTTAATCAGCGACTGCTAAATTTCTCTCCAAAAGGCTCTATCAATTTACCCTCACATCAACTGTGCATAGAAATGCCCATATAATAGTACACTCTCACCAAAAATGGATCTTTTTAATCTATCTTTTATCTTTCTTTTTACCTTTTGGCAATATGAGAGAAAAATATTCCCCACTTCTGTGTTTATCAGAATCTACTTGTCTTTCACAGCCTGGCTTGAATGCCATTACTTTCATCAGCATCTCCCCTGGCCTCCTGGAACATCGCTGAATCACTGCTGCGATTTGTCCAACCCGTCCTCGTTACATGTCGCATTCAGTTCTGTACTATAGTTATTATTAGTGTGTATTCCTAACTCTGCCTCTGGGTTGAAAGCAAGGCCAAGTTCTATGTCCAGTTGGTCTTTATCTCTCTCAGGCCCTTGTTTTAGTGGCTTATACAAAGCTGGGAGGTAAAAAAAATTTTAAATGCACAAACAGTCCAAGAAAAAAGGAAAGAGTGGAGCTCTATTCTAAATGAACAATGTTTTGGGGCGTCTGGCTGGCTCAGTCAGTAGCGCGTTAGTTTGACTCTTGACCCCGGGGTTGTGAGTTTGAGCCCCACATTGGCTGTAGAGATTACTTAAAAATAAACTCTTAAAAATTAAAAAAAAAAAGACTAATGTTTGATAAGGAAATTTGGTTGCATACATTTATGATTTATCCTGAGAAGACCAAGCAAACAGTGAATATAAAAAAGAATCATCTAGTCAGAAGAAACCTCAGATAAAATCCATCCCAAGGTTCTTATCTCTAACTATAACTACGTGTTAATTTACGTAGAATAAAATATCTAACTGATAATTCTTTTATTGTGTATGAAGTGTAGTGAGCACTGTGGTTGGCACCAGAAACACCGAGTTCAAATCCTATGTAAATCACTTACTATCTTGTGACTTCAGAAAATTCATTACCTCAAGATGATACTTCTTTTCTTTTTTTTTTTTTAAGATTTTGTTTATTTATTTGACAGAGAGAGACACAGCGAGAGAGGGAACACAAGCAGGGGGAGTGGGAGAGGGAGAAGCAGGCTTCCCGCGGAGCAGGGAGCCCGATGCGGGGCTCGATCCCAGGACCCTGGGATCATGACCTGATCCAAAGGCAGACGCTTAACCGACTGAGCCACCCAGGCGTCCCAGATGATACTTATTTTCACAAGAGTAGTTGACTAGGTGTCTACCGTGAGTCAGCACAGAGGCAATAAATATGAATACATTGTGGGAATCACAAGACATGCACGTGAACACACTTTTAGAGTAATTGATGTCTATGCACAAGGAGGTATTATACACTTGAGACAAGGTCTGCTCTTAAAAAAAAAATTGAATACATAGTCTTTTATTGAACATTTTCAATCCCATTAGAAAAGACAAATGTTTATTGTTTTAATAGCCAAGGTTTTTGAACCACAAACTAAATATTTTCCATGAGTGTTTTTGGTTCAGAGACCTATGTGAGTGCTGGCACTTCTGCAGTCTGTTTTCTTGATTTCCACTTACTTTTTTTATTACATATTTTTAAAGATTGTAGATTAAAGCAATGAAAATGCTGAACGGTATCCCCATTTTCTTCTTTACGTGTTAAGCATCTCGTGTGTTCGGAAAACAGTATTTATAAAACTGCAGCAATGTGAGGTCAGTGAATGGGATAGAAAATAATGAGGTTTCAGAGATATTTCCATCTGTTTTGATGGGAAGTCTTTGCTCCTCAAGTTCTCGGGAGGGAAAAAAAAAAGAAGAAAAAAAACCCCGCCCTTTTCGCTCTAACATGTTGACCTTTGAGTCTGAATTAGTGCAGTATCAGTGGCAAAATCTGAACTGTAAAATGAATCTGTTAGGATTAAGGGTTTAGCTGTTGCATGGCTAAATGGGTCAAGCTCTCTTAACTGATGGATTTACCCGATGCCACCCAAAAGACGAAAAGTTTGGATTCAGACAAACCTGCCAGTTTTCAATATTTCTAGTATATCACACTTTTTCCACGAGACTCACAGCCTCTCAAGCTTTGGAAAGAAAAAAAAAAAAAAAACTTCACACTCCCAACTTCTTTTCTGAGCCAGCCTTATTAAAGGAAAGTGAGCACTCACTCTCATAATACCTAACAGCTCGGGGGGGCACAGTTTTATTTGGTAACTGAAGTTTGAGAAATGTAACCAGTACCGTTAATCTGCCTTCAACCCTACAATAATTTATTCCAGCTTTGTGAGTGCTCCAAAATGTGCTTAACTGGTAGGAAGAATATGAAATTCTTCATTTGCCAAATTTGATTCACAAGGGTAAAAAATAGAGTACAATGCTTCTATTAATCATATGCAGAACATTTTAATAGGACAAACGGGTATAAATTGAATTCAGTTTCTTGTAGCCTTAAGAATAAAGAAATGCTTAGACACATTTATCAGCTGATGTAGGCAGCTGGTAAATGGTTATCTTAAAAAAGCGAAATCTTTTTATTTCTAGAGCCCACACTAAATGCCTGTATCATCCCCATAGTTGTTTCATAGTTTTGGAATACATCTCACCTGTCTGTTAATTATAAGTGCCAAACCTAAGAAGTCGCCCAGGCCTTGCTGATATCCCCCGCAATTCTCTATCAATTTGCTTACAATAATGAAAATTAGAATCAGATGTAATGGTCACTGTCAATTTCTCTAAACAACGGTAGGTAAGCGCGCACCTCTGAATGGACTTAGGAAAACTATCTTTATGAAAGCTTCCTCTCAAGAGACCTAGATTCTCTGGGGGCTGTGCTGTACCCCCCACTGTCCTCACCCTAATGTAAGTGAAATTGTGCATGAATGCAGATTTTTCCATTTAATTTCCATGAAGTGTCCATTCTCCTGCATGGGTTTATATTGCTGCCTAATGAAATAATCAGATAGTATGCAGTGGGGGGGTGGTAGCACAAGAGGGGAGGAACCATCCTAAAAGGTCTATTATCCTGTCAATATGTGCACAGAACTCTCATTAATGTTAATTAGATTTACCCGCCAGTACAAAGGGGAGGCTAGACCTTAAACAGCAAGTTTGAGAAATCCTATCTAGCAATGCAAAACATGGGGAAAAAAAATTAGAAATCCTTCCTGCCTCTAAGCAACCTTAACTCGTGTAAGAGACATTTATGTGGCCATTAACTCAAGCAGAAATTGAACTTGTCAGCATTACATGCAGAATGTATAGAAGGGTAACTGTTCATGAACAATTTCTCCAATGAATTAAATACAAACTGGATTTGTTTCTTGTCAGTAGATGTACTCTGTCCATCATCTTCTTAACAGAACAACTGCAAGAGCTATAGGTTGGATAGCGCTTTTATTCATGCGTGCCTTTAAGGTAGAAGACGAGGGATCAAAAGACAGAACTGTTGTTGAAGATCCGGCTTATGAATAAAACCAAAAACCTGGGGTCATCCTTGTCTCCTCTCTTTGTCACATAGCCCATATCTAACCCATCAGCAAATCCTATTATTTTCCTTAGAAGAAATGTGAAATCAGACCACTTTGCTTCACGTGCCCCTCTCCCACCCCGGGTTGAAGTCAACACATGTCTCACCCTGATTATTCCAACAGGCATAACTGGGACTACTCTCTACCACCATGTAAAGGCCACACTATCCCTTTTAATATGAAAGTCAAAGTCTGTCGTTCCCTCCTTACTTCCTTCACTGGCTGGCTGTCTCATTCAGAGTGAAAGCTGCACAGTGGTCCTCAAGGTAGCCCCCACCCCCACCCACAACCTCTCTGAACTCGCCCACTTCAGATCTCCTTCTCAGTCACTTCTTTCCAGCCACACTGCTTCCATGGGGTTCTGTGGGCATGCCAATCATTTCTGGCCTCAAGGCCTTTCTATGTGCTGTTCCTCTGCCTTCCTCCCTGTTTCCTTACTCCCTCTGCCTTTCTCTGTCTTATTTGGCTAGATGGGACATGACACCGTAATAAGTACACACTTACCATCTGTTGGCAACTAGCTGCCCCCCGTAGGACGTAAACTCCATGAGAGTACTTTGTCTAGGTTTCTGCTGTTGACCCAGAACCCTGGACGTTGTGCATAACGTAGTAGACACTCAACAAAAATTTCTGGAAGGAATGAAATTAAATATTGTGGCAGTTGAAAATACACTATATTCAGGGCGCCTGGGTGGCTCAGTTGGTTAAGCGACTGCCTTCGGCTCAGGTCATGATCCTGGAGTCCCTGGATCGAGTCCCGCATCGGGCTCCCTGCTCGGCAGGGAGCCTGCTTCTCCCTCTGACCCTCCCCCATCTCATGTGCTCTCTCTCTCTCTCTCATTCTCTCTGTCTCAAATAAATAAATAAAATCTTTAAAAAAAAAAAAAAAAGAAAATACACTATATTCATTCTCTATTACTAACAGACAGTGTACCCATTTTCTTAAGCATCTGGAAATTTCTTCATACTACATCAAGAGATTATGTAAGAAAATATAGCCACAGGTCAGCTTTGGATCCCAGATTTCTTTATTGGGTCCCACACTGGATGCTTCAAAATATCTTTTGCACTCAGTACCTTTTATTTTTAAATATCTTACTTGAAGGTCACGCATTTTTTTTTTCCATTCCAGGTTCATTGAACAAAACCTTGCATAGACATGGTAACCTCTTTTTTTTTATTTTTGTTAACCCTGGACCTGTCTCAAAATCAGAGTTGCAAAGAGAAAAGAACCATTATCTTCTATAGCATAATCACAAGTGCTAGAAACAGGAGCTTTAGCATGAGTGTACAGACCTGAATTATGCAACCTACCAGTTTTTGTATGTGACATGTTGACAGAGGTTGACACTTAGTGGGTGAGTACCGTGTAGTTGTCAACTGGCATTAAGACTTGCAGTTCATTCTGCAGTCAAAATAAAGGAGGAATGACAAAGTCCATATTTGAAATTTATACTCCAGCACTGTGGCAACCTAAAGCATTTCTGATTGCGCTATAGAACCCAGTGCCCCTCTGCTTTGCTAAGCACAGAGATGGATGCATTTAAGCTTAAACAAGGTATCTATTAACCATCCACATTTAAGTGCATTTTGCTCATTGTGATAATTAAAAGTACATTTTTTATCACCAAACTTTTACGTCCTTTTGTTAATTACAATAATATATAATAGAAAATAAGCAAGAGAGAAAACCAGGGAGCGAACGTATCTACAAAAAGAGAAGATGCCTATTATGATTTTAATAGTTCAGAAAAAAAAAGTATAATGGAAAGCTATAAAGCTATGGTAAAAGAGTTCAAGGGGTGGGAAATTTTCTTTATATATTATAGGGTTTTTTTTTTTTTTTAATGCTTGTTGCTTGTCTAGTAGGATTTAGTTTTTTGTTCCAAGAAATATTTACTTGACAGTCTACAATATTACCATATTGTATTGTGTGGTATTTTAGTCACAGAATTAGACTTTATAAAGAACTGTGGTTTATTCTATCCTTGTCATAACACTATCATGAGTAAAGCAAGCTTTTAAACTCATAAAAGTAATTAGGGATTGATTTGTGGAAATACTTTTACATTGTTATAAAGCTATTTGTGTTGCCTTTCTTTTAGAACTGAATTACTATGTGTTTCTAAATTGGGGTCTTTTTCTTCTTGTTCTTCTTCTTTTCCTTCTTCTTCTAAATCATAGAGGTTGTGCTTTCTTTGTTTGTATAATGAATAAGAGCCTTATCCGGAAATTGTTACATAGCCATGTTCCATTTGAGGTAGACTTGGAAATTCAGTTCCTTCTTTCTCCTCCTAAGTGAATGAATAGACCAAGGAAGCCTTCTACCTGCCTGACGCTGGTAATTGAATTACCATACAACACATTAAGCCAAGAAAATCCAGAGTGGCAGCAATTAAAGTATGTGCTCATGTTCCTGAGAGTAGGCTCTCCATAGACAGAGAATGAGGAGACAAACGGGTATAAAATGATGGACGCCAAGATCGAGAAGCGAAGAAAGAAGACATTAGGTTTTGAGCTGGGCTATCTCACAAAGGACTAAAAAGAAGAGACTCAGACTTGGCTGAAGTTGTTTCCTCTCTGGGCTACTTTCGATTCAGCCAACAAACAGTGCAAAGGATATCTGAGATCAAGATATAAGTTCCTAGGTTTTCCTGGAGAAAGATTTTAAGTTTGGGGATCAGTTGAGCTGGCACAAAGTGAACCATCAGCCAGGCAGGAACATCCAGAGCAGAGCTCTTACTGTCTTAACATAGGCTTCTCAGCTGGGGAAGGAACCTTATCAGCACTGTCAAGTCTTCCTGCTACCTGAAAAGGCTTTTCTGCCCTGGGCCACAGTGACATACATCCCGCAGTCCTGCTAGCCATGGCCTAATGGGGGCTACTAATGCTCGTAATTTCACATAAATAACTTATTTGAACTCATTTGACTCATGTAACGACCTTGAAAGGTAGGTTTTTATTTTATTTTTATCTTAACATGACATATAAAGATACTGAAGTATAAGTGACATCGGATTAATAAAGGTAGTTGCCATTTATGATGTATTTACTAATTGCTAGGCACTGCTCTAAGCATGTTGGATCTGCTATCAAATTTAATCCTCAATATAACCCATGAGGTGGATGCTCTTATCAGTATGTGGGCTTTGGTTCTCCATCATCATCATCATCATCATCATCATCATCATCATCATCACCACTTTTGCAAAGCCAGGGCACCATACTTAAGCACCCCCCAGGTGGATGGATGCAGCAAAATGCCAACAAAACAAAACCTATTCATATTTAGCTCCACATGCCTAAGGTAGAAAGTAAGGTATGTGAAGATGTTTTATAAACCATGAATGTAGTACAAACTCAGGTTTGTATTGTTTAAAAATATTTTATTCAACTTCATTGAGGTATAATTTACATACAATAAAATTCACTCATTTAAGTGTATATTTCACTGAATTTTGGCACATTTGTACAACGTGTAACCACTACCACAGTCAAGGTATAGCACATTTTCATCCCCCCAAAAATGTCTTCTTTTGATCCTTCCCAGTGAATTCTAGCCTTCTCTCTTTGCAGACAGCCATTGATCTGTCCTCTGTCACAATGGATGGTCCTTTTCTAAACTATCGTTAAAATAGACTTATACTGTATATACACTTTTGTGTCCATGGAGTTGTATGTCAGTATCTCATTCCTTTTTATTGCTGAGTATTATTCCACTGAATACGTATAACACAATGTGTTTACCCTTTTACTTGCTGATGGCTAGTCCATTGTCTCCAGTTTAAACTATTGTGAATAGAGTTGCTGTGATCTTTTGTATAGAAGTCTTTGTAGGACATACATTTTCACTTCCAAATGGCATATCTAGAGGTGCAATTATTGAGTAGTATAGTAAGTCTGTGTCAATTTTATAAGAAACTGGAAAATTGTTTTCTGAAGTAGTTGTACCACTTTGCTTTCCCACCTGCATTCTATAAGAGTTCCAGCTGTTTCACATCCTCACCAACACTTGGTACGGTTAGTCTTCCTTTTTGTTAACTTCTTTTTTTGTGTTTTTTTAGGTATAATAGACATGCAACATTATATTAGTTTCAAGTATGCAACATAATGATTCAAGTATTTGTATATATTCAAAATGGCCACCACCATAAGTCTAGACGACATCCATCATCATACTTAGTCATAGAATATTTTTTTCTTGTGATGAGAACTTCTAGGATTTACTCCTTTAGCAACATTCAAATATGCAATACAGTATTATTAACTATAGCTGCCATGCTGTACATCACATCCCCATAGCTTATTTATGTTTATTTATTTGTGTTTATTTTTTATTACAAACAGAAGTTTGTACCTTTCGACTCCCTTCACCCATTTTACCTACTCTCCACCTGCACCTTTGGCAACCACAAGTCTCTTCTGTATCCTTGAGCTTAGTTTGTTTATTTGTTTTAGATTCCGCATATAAATGAGATCCTATAGTATTTGTCTTTAGTATTTGGTTAATCTTTTTAATTTTAGCCATCTAATGATTATGCAGTGGTGTTTCAGTATGGCTTAATTTGCTTCTCTCTGATGACTAATGATATTGAGGTTTTTTTCTCATGTATTTATTTTTGGCTATTTGTGTATTTGCAAGTGTCCATTCACATCTTTTGCCCTTTTTTCTTTTTAAGTTGTCTGCATTTTGTTAGTAAGTTAAAAGCATTTGTTATATATTCTGCTGAATACTAGTCCTTGGTTATGGGCTTAACTTTTTATTTTCTTAATGATTAATTTTGATGAATGTTAACTTTGACAAAGTTCAATTTCTTTTCCTTTATGGTTTCTTCCTTTTGTGTCCTAAAAAATAATTTACCTATCACACAGTTGTGAAGATCCTCTATATTTCCTTCCAGAGGTTTTATAGTTTAAATTTTTATTTTTTATTTCTATACTCTACTTTGAGTTAATTTTTGCTTATCCATTATGGTTAGGGTCTAGATACATATTTTTTTTTTCCATAAGGATATACCATTTTCCTAGCACCCTATCAAAAAAAGTATTCTTTCCCTATTGGATTACCTTCACACCTTTGTCGAAAATCAGTTGACCATGTGTGTATAGCTCTATTTCTTAGGTTGGTATTTTTAGTTTAAACATTACAGATAAATATTGGATGAGACTTTTTTAATCTCCTTAACCGTTAACTGAGAAATTTGTCTCACAGATTTTGAGTAGGCCAAACTCAAAAGTCACAGTTTTCTTATCCTAGGATATTAATAAATCCAAGATTTGGAAGAATTCTTATTACTCACATTTCCAGATAAGGAGATTGCCACTGATTATCCCATTGGGGAGGAGAGGGAAGAATTTCATTTTTTGCACACATTTCTAGTTTCTCTTCTTACCTCCTTTTTGCCCTTCCCTATCACCGAGATTGTAGCTAATTAAATTGATGTGAGCCTGAGGCCCAGGCCTCTCTGAACAAGTGATATCTGGGCCCACACTTGAAAAGAATGATTTCGGAAAATATCTGTCAGACGGTCCCAAGCAGAAGGATAGCAAGTAGAAAGAACTAAGTCCTCTGATCAGCTTGTGAGGGCATCTGTGGTAGAATTACTGGAGGTGGATCTAAGCATGGGGAAAGGAGCTAATGAAAGAAAGGATGGTTTTACTGTAATAGACAAAACTATGTGGGAGGTAGAAGGGTAAGAGTTTGGAAAGACCACATGGGTACAGTTAGGAAGGGACATGAATACCAGATTTCGCAGATGAGTTTGAATCCCGAGGCAGTGGGCAACCACTTACCTCACGGTTGCCATGATAGAAAGGGTATTTTAAGAAGATTAATTCAGAGCCATCTTGTGTATAGTCACCACTGAATAATTAACTCTTTAATTAAATTGATTTTCTAAGTGAGTTTGAATCAAGAAAGTGTTAGGTGGTATCCCATCGGGAGGCTACTACAATGATGGAGACTAAAACAATTTCCATGGAGACTAGGATGAAAGGAATCAAAGAAGGTGGAATGATACGTCAAGCATCAGTATCTCTTGATAAATAAAATAAAAGAACAACATTTTATGTTATTATAATATCCCATAAGTTTCTTCAGTTTCCACTGGACACCCATGAATGACAAAAGTTGTATGCCCATCTCTCATGGTATATCTATACCTTTTAATGTATTTTTCATGAAGGCAGGTGATTTTTGTTGTTGTTGTTGTTGTTCTTTGGTTGGTTTTTTGTTTTGGTTTTTATTTTTGTTTTTGTTTTTTTGCTGTTTGATTCACTACTATATTCCAAGTATCTAGAATAGCACCCAGCACATAATAGTATTCAATAAAGGTTAGATGAATGGAAAGTATTCAAAAATTAGCTCAGTCATCTTGAATCTGAAAAGGGTACTAAAAAATGTCGGATCATCATCACTGTGCCAGGGGCTTACAGAATGTTTCTTTGGTTGATTGCACAAATGTAAAGAAATCATCATGTGGCATTCTTCAGATTCCCCAAGTTAAAACTTGTTTTCTTGGTCTTGGCCAAGAAAAAAAAAAAAAAAAGCCACACTGTATAATAGATTTCAGATGCTATAGGCATTTGCTTTATGATTAACCCTGCACATGTGTTATATTTACCTGGACTACATACATTTCAGAGCAACAGGCCACACATATTTATTAATTCAAATCCTTCTCTTATTTAGAAAGGAGTCCAGTTACATAAGAAGAGCTGATGTTCTAGGGTAATATCTAAAACAGCAGAAAGAACTAGTCAGTTTCTTTTCAATGTTAAGTGATAGCACGGCTTTGTAAATCATTCTTACTAAGATAACAATATTTGGAAAGTAATATTTTTCGCTTATTTACTTCACTTGGCATTGCTGGAATGACCTACCTCCAGTGTAATCTCACACTGCAGGACTGGATGCCAACGCACATGCTGCATTATGAGTGTTTCAGACCGTTTGCTCTAGTGTAAATCCATGTGGACTGTGTAAAGATGCTGTTCTGCATAGTTTATTTTGTCTCTCGGCCATAGAGCACTAAACCCTGGACATTACTGTGTACAATGGGTTTTGAATTCCTTGCCCATGGACCACAGCCAGCATTACACACAGAAGTTAATGACCGATTGTTATCTTAGCCCATAGCTTGCATTCCTTTTGATAAGACTATTTCAGCAAGGGGGTGGATCACAAAGTACAGGATTAATTAAGGTCAAATCCCAATGAAACGTGCAATCTATTTTCTCAAGGAAAGAACTTGGAAGAATCACAGGGTGAATTTTATATACCAAAACCCAATTTTTAAAATAATGTTTAATTAAACTTGAAGCTTAATTTCCTTCTTGTTAAAGAGACAGAATAGTCATGCAACATAATTTAAATGTGCCCGTATATCAGCAGACAGGAAACATTTATCATTGCTGTGAACTACTGTCATTTACAATGGTGATGAACCACCCTGAACAGCCTAACAATCCAGGCACATCTAAATCATCCAACTATGCTGACACTAGTTTATTAACATCTGACAGTAAAAATTGGTCTCTGGGAAACCATTGCATTTGGGTCCAGTGGTGTACTGTTATTTAGAAAATGTGGGTTTTGATGGAGAATGATCGGCAAAGTCAGCCTTGTGGCTCAGTGCACTAATCATTGCTGTTTTAATGCATTGCAAAATGCCAATCCCAACTGGGATTCTAACTCAAGATTGTGCTGAATTTCTGGATCTCTTATAAGGTGTTTTTCTTCCGGGATTGTAATGCCATTTTCTCCTCATTATCTCTGATAATTTTTCCTATCATATTATGAAGTCCTTTAGAAGAAATCAGTTCTCTTTGTTGAAACTCCATAAGGAAGCGCCATTGAGCTTAAGCCCTTTGCACATTTCAGGCTTTCTTTTATGCTGTTAGAGAAGGTAAGTTATACTTAAAGACGATACTTAAAATAAGAATTTTTAAATGAAAGTTGTCTTCCTTCATTCCTGAATATGGTCACAAACTCCTTCCTGTCCTGATTCCATCTTCTTCCCCACGACGGGTAGCTTGCAGGGATCATTAAGTCCTCCTGTGGAGAAAGTTGGTGTGCAAAAAAGTTCAAAGCTAGATGTTAGGTTTACGGGTCTTTTTGTTTATGTTTATTTTTGTTTCTAGGACTCTGTTATCAAACAGTAAGAATCTGCCTTTCTAGCTGCCTTGTAGTTTTACAAACTATGTAAACTGGAATGTAAATATCATCCTAAATTAAGATTAGATTAACTATACCAATCAGACAGTAATGATTTGAGTAAATAGTACTTAATTCCCTCTATCTCAGATAAAATGTTTAAAAAATTTGAAACTGGGCAAGTCTTCTATCTTTCATGGGCTTCAGTTTCTGCTCCTGTAGAATGAGTGTTCTGGTAACTGCCTCACAGGATGTGTCTCCTGACCTCAAGCCAAGAATGCGTGGCCCTCCCATGTGCTCCAAACCACCCTGAGTTCATCCCCAAGAGGAAATTTGGCTCATAGGATCTCCCTACCCCTTGTGTGTCTACTAGATTGCACGTTATGGAAGCCAGCGGCAGACTCTCCTTCAATATCATATTCCCAGAATCCAGCAGAAAACATGTTATGACATAGAATAGAAAATCAGTATTGATTAGACAAAAAACTACTCGTTACCTACTCAGGGCACAGGGTTAATGTACAGTTAAGTAGGAGAATATATATATAAGGGTGTTTAGAAAAACTCTGCTTATAGAAACTACGCACTAATTCATTATTAAGATTCTACTACCCAAGTATAATCATAAAGATCCTTGAGGGTAAGAATCAGAGCTTTGCATGTTTTTTGTTTATTCGTTTGTCTTAGTCTGCTTTTTGGCCATTATCAATTTTAACATCAGAACTCAGCACAGAATCCTGTACATATTATATCCTCAAAAAATTGTTTTTATTGTTATTTGGTAATAATGCACTATACTCAAACATCCTTCTTCAGAGAAGCCTTTCCTCAACTCTTCACCTAAACCAGATGTTCTGGTGTACTCATTCCTGGTCCAAGCAATTTTCACTCTCTTACCCCACTTTGTAATTGTAGGACTTTATGAATATCTACTGACTGTCCTTCTCTCACTGAATGACTAGGTCCCCGAGGGTGGGGGCAGCCTCTGTTTTGATAACCCTGTGGCTCCCGCATCTGATACAGTCCCTGTTACAACAGGAATTGTGCAGGATGTTAGAAGGAAGAAGGAAGGGGAGGAGAGAATAAGGTGGGGAGCTGGGAGGGAGAGAGAAAGGAATAAAATGATATGCTTAAATTTAAATTGTTAATGAATTTGATGAATCCAGGCTATTGACTTTGTTTGTGCATTACCTGCATATGAGCATCTTAGACCTCACCTACACTCTTCTCTCTCTTTTCGTGTAGGGGTGGGGAAGAACTATATACCAACAAAAAGTTGAGAGAAAAAAAATTTAATTCAGATTGCAAAGTGTACATTGTGGGTGATATATTCTCAGGTGAAATAGTCTAAATAGAATTTTTTAAAAGCCTTCAGAAGTAGAGCAATATGGAGTTTGGATAGGTAATAGCTGTGAGCCACATACAACTTAAATTGGTACTTAAATTGTCCATATAAAATGGACATTAAGAAAAATAAGTACCGATACCCTAAAAATGCAAAAACAAAACCAAAACCTAACATTTACATCCTTTAAACTGGAATCTTGGACTTTATATTGCAAAAGCAAATGAGAAATGTCAAATAAAGTTCAAGGGCAAGTAATGCAAATGGAGAATTAATGGCTTTATTTTTCTCTGTGTTAGGCATCATTTCCTAAACATTTGAAGCAAAGTGTATATTTAAACCACATTTAGATTTATCTTTGACATCTTTTTTACAGAAAAAAAGGAATTATAATGCAATTTGTGTATATTCTTGCACTTCATACTCTTTCTGTCTATTATAGGTTTAATGTAGGGAGAGCTATTCTTTTAGAAAATGTCACAAAGAACAAAGTACTCAAAATGGTATTGTTGATTATAAGTAGGCTGTTTGGCCTTAGACTAATATAATGAATTCTCTCAATAATAGAATTTTTTTTCAATTTTTCAAGATAATTTTAGTGACTCATGATCAGAAAACTGAAGGATAAGGAGAAAGTTATCTCAATGTGAAATATTTCAGTGCACTTATATACCAGCTAGCTATTTCTTGAGGGCAACTTTAAATCTAAGTCAAGTCACAAATGGATTGAGACTGGTGATCTCACTTCGTCCTTTGGAAAACTATGTATATCACAAAATCAGTATACATTTTGACATAGTTGGCAGCGTTTGCTTGAAATAGGCTCTGAACCAACTGAGCATGGAAACTCAATTTGCCTGGGGATATACTGGCCTTTAAATAAAAAGGGTTGATATTCTCTGGGTAGAACAATGGAGCAATGTACCAACATCTATAATTTTGTGTATACTATAACTGTAATAGACGGTCTTGGTTTCAAGTCATCAGCTGCTCATAAAATGATTATAGATACTTTTTTGGGCCAGAAGTATAATAAATGGGCTTTTAAGCTTACTTGAACACATATCTTTTTTTAGAGTACTGATTTCATTACATATTTTCTTTTATTTCTCCCAGAAGATTATTTTTGCGTTATCTCTCCAGCAACCGTGGTCATGCAGAATACCACCTGCTGATCCCAGAGCTCTGTGACAACCATTGCACATTGCTAATGGTAACACTGTACTCATGAATAGATGACTTTGGATGTCTGATTTAGCCCAGGGGTGCAAAGGGCCTGCTCAGAGAGGGTATGATGAAGCTACTTAGGAACAGTGAGACCCAAATTAGGAATAAGTAAATGTGTAAGCAATTATCCATGGGCACATACTACCTTAAAATAATTGGAACCACTGTGCACATTGCTTAACGCTGCCTGACGCCGGCTCTCAACTTGGATCCTCACTTCTATGCTGGCACGGAACAAAATAAAAGAAGAAAGGGAAAAGCACCACGTATACAAGCAGACTTCAGTGGGACTATGGAACTATTTTCAGTGGTTTTCTATGGTGCCTTTGATTATTCTAGCATTTAAAATGACTATGGATCGTTGCACTCAGAAATTTGGGTGGCGAAAAAGAACTTATTTTTCAGGTTACCAAACATGATTTTAAAATAGATTTTTGGAAGTTTTTTCAAGATAGCTGAACAGTAAAAGTGTATTGTCTCTATAGGATTTCCTATAAAATCTCTTATTTGGGATATTTCAAAAGTTTGGTTCATACAACTTCAGGAAGGTGGCTTTGAAAGAGTAAAAATCTTGCTTGCTCTACACTTGGCCACCTGCTGGCAGATTTCACTTTTTCTTACGTAATGGTGACCTGTTAACATAGCTCTTGGAAAGATAAAATTTTAAATTTTAAGCCAAAATCCTTATTCGGCGGAAGTGAAAATATTAAACCAAAACCCATGACAGACTGGGGAGGTTGGGAGTGGGAGGAAGAGAGAGACAGAAAGATTGAAGGAATAAAGGAGGAAAGAAACTGGTCTGCTGCCATGGTTAGATTATGATTTTTACAGTAACTGTGTTTTCACTTTGCAAAAGACCGTTTAGAGACGGGTTCCACTCTACTGAGGTCGTACTCCAATCTATATGTACGTATAACTAAGTAACTAACATAAATTAGTCATAGGCAAGGCACCTAAAATAAAATACTCATAGTGTATTTTAAATTATTCTAATTGCCTCTTCCACCCTAATTTTAATGCATCCAAATCATTTTTATCATATAAATGAAGTTTGAAAATGTCAGCCAAAATCCAAATTCCAGCATTTTATTAACGGCAAATAGTTGAGTAAAGTACTTGTGAGATAGGTAAGCAGATCCCTTCCCTCTGCTTTTCGTACTGTGACTTAGCATCTGTCTTACCTGTTTCCTGCAATCAAGGTGTCAGTGTGTTGGTGTTAGCAGTCTGGGTATTGTTGTATCTGTGGCTTGAAGTAGAGATCATGCAGGAAAGTTTGCTTCCCAGCTGAATGGGTGAAGAACAGGAATTTGGTTTCGATTAAATGGGTTGTATCGCCGCCAAACAATATCCTGCCGTACAGCTTAAGAGTCCATTATCTTACGTGTGACAAAACCAACCAGCCAAAATTATATGGCATGATGATCACTTTTAAACTTGCACACACACACACACGCGTACGCACATGCGCGCACACACGCACACAAATTAGCTGCTTGCTGTCCGCCTCCAAAGCTTACAGTCTCAGCTAACTGCAGATAAGACACTTGAGTGGTGCTTAAAATAAGAGGTACTTTGTTCTTGCCAGGTTTTTAGCATCTCAGAATTCAAATGCCAGCACTCAAATACCAATTTCCTTATCAACACATAGATGAAAGGAAATGAAATAAAACTAAATAAATGGTACGTGAAGATTTTTTAAGTGAACGGACATCTGTCTACTGAGTGATTAGTGATTTTCTTTGATATTGAACTGTTATGGTGACTCAAATGAGAGCAAGCCCATTTTTATCCCACCCTCGATTTTTAATGTATCTCAAGACTTATCCAGACAGCAAAGTTTATTTTATTGAATGCTTTGATGTGGATGGTGGGCTGGTTTCTTTGAATACATTTTAGAATCGATCGCTTCTGAAGATACAGCATATTACCGCTGTAGCAAGAGAAATAATTAGATTTGGTCATACCACTTGTTCGAGAGCTGTCTCAAGCAGATGGGGAGCCCAATCCTTCAATAGCTATAAACAAATAAAATTCAAAACAACACTGTATTTCAGTAGGACAAGTAATATATTAAAATAAATCAATGGCTGCTTGAATATAAAGAAGATTCTAAATGCATATTTCTGTTTTCTAGACTCCACCCCCCCCAATTCTTTCTCTCCCTTTTAGTCTGTTATATAATTCTTTAGAGCTAGTGCGTGCACACAGCAATATTTCTTTATGTTAAATTTCAAAGCGCAATTTGCCCAGAACAAAGCAAGCTGCTTTTAAACTTTGATCTCATCATAAGGTTTCCATTCTAGAAGGGATATAGACACTGCAGGCCAAATTTGTCCCCGATTCCCTAAGAAAATATAGTAGTTTCAATTCAGAGAGAAGTGGAATTTGGGGGATGTGTTGGCCTCATAGCTTCAATCAACAAGCTCTGAACTCGTATGGCCTAAAGTAAGTCCTTCAATGAACTGCACATATGAAATCCAAATCTCCATCTTCAAAGGCCTCTAGCAGTGGATGGAACACAAAGATGAAAGGCTCAGGAGAAGAGATAATTAAAACTTAATGGGTCCTTGTTGTATAAGCAGGTGCAAAGAAAAATGATCACTTTAGGTATTCACACGGAATTTATAAAGAGTTCTATGTGTTATGAGTAATTAATTTTGGATAGTTAACACTAGGAAGATGACCCTTAAAAGATGTGGGTCAAGGCTAAGTGCCCAACTCTCTCTTCTGTTATGTTTTATGGGGTGTTTTATACTCAATTTAAGAAAACGACACTAAATCCAAGAAAGCCAGAGAAAACCTGACCTCTTCTGAAATTTTCTGTTGAATTGATTCAGATTAAAGCAATGACCTTTTGATTTTATGAGGTCTCTCCTAAAAAGCCTCCTAAGATTAAAGGGCAAGGTACATACCTTGGGGAGGGAAAATAGACTGATTAGGACCTCTGAGCTGATGGTTTCAGGAAAGAGAAGTATCTCTTCCCTGAGGGGGTGGCCACAGAGGCATTTGCTCTGAGGGAACCCAGCCATGGTCTCTCAGGAAATGGCTGGTCCACCAACAAAGTAAGATATGGATGTAGGGTGTCAGCAAGATGGGGGATAATTTTACAAAGCTCTCAGAACTTCAATCTCCAGTGAGCAACTGTATCTGTGTAGTGGCAGCTACTTTTGTTTGTGGGTGTCAGATGGCTCGAGCTGGAATGAGCTTTTCATACACATTCCGTTTGAAGCCAAGGCTTGCTGTGTTTCCTTTTGTCATTTCTGTGTCTGTACAATGGCATTCCTTCTCCCAGCCCAGCCATCTCTCCTCGGCTCTGCTCCTCCTCTCATCGTCCCTCAATTCTCTTTGAAGTTCCTTAATGTCGCCTGAAAACAATAGCCGTTCTGATATCCAATCGTGAATATGTTGATGGAGTTTCTTTTCCTCTGCACAGCCATGCACTGTGACTTGTGCACTGCACGCACGGCCGGATATTGTCAACACAGGACAAGCACCAGCAGGAACTCAGCTCTAAAACATGTATTTGCCACAGGTGAGAGAGTAAACACAGATACGGGGGCAAACACTGAGGAAAACAAACAGGAAAATTAAAACAGAAAGGGGAAGAGAATGGAGAATAAGATTTGCATTGATTTGCTGGGTTTCAGGATTTTTCCATCTGGAAAGCAAAACACCGCCTTCATGAAAAAGTTCAATATGGTCTCTGTATAAATGACCTTGATTGAGGCTTTTTCCTAACAACCTGAAGACTCTAAGCCAATGAAACCTAGGCATAGTGAGTGGTTCTTTGGGGGAGTAGGGGTCAGAACATAAAACTTAAAAAATAAAATTCTCAAACTTAAAAATCATGCTTTTTCCTGTTAAATGTCTTAAATATTTCCTGATGCAAGTTTCCTCCTGTAAAAACTTAATTACAAAACTATGAAAATTAATCCATTTACAGAGGTAAACAGGCCATAATCTGTGCCTGCCTTTGGAGGAAAAGGTGAAATGTTACTTCTTACTTTAAAAAAAAAAAAAAAAAAGGCAATCACAAGAAGTCCCATTCTGAGCACTGGGTTCCTCCATCTCCTTGCTTCTCTTTATGGGTAAGAGGCCACAGGACTTCTTCTAGGTGTGAGTACTTTGAACAAGACAATAAAAGCCCTGAATGCTTTAGCTTTTATTACGAACATTCTCGAGTATATACAAAAGTAGAGAGTATATTTTGCAAGTCTCATTTCATTGATTCTGTCCCCATTACTTATTTATTATGTTTTTATTGCTGAAGAACTTTAAAGCAAATCGTTTCATTCACAAATACTTTAACGTGTCAGTAAAGACGCTTCATTACTACGTTACTCGTTTGTTTTGAGAATACCACCAGGCCGCTATCACACCTTACACAAGATCAGTGCCTAGTACCAGCTAATGCTCTGTCCATATGGAAATTTCTCTGATTGTCTCAAAAATGTCTCTTCACAGTTTCTTTAAATCAGGATCCAAACAAGAGTCATGCAGTGCATTTTTTTTCATCCTGCCTTTTGTATTCTGTGATAATCTCCTTCCTTTTTGATGTCATTTATTTGTTGATGAGATTCAAGATTTTTTTTTTAAAGGCCAAGAAATTCCATACAGGTGCACTCCCTTGGAGGGATGCTGAGAGTGCTTGGCGGGTTCTGGTGCCGTCTGCCTGATCCGTCCATTATAGACGCCCTTGTCCTTTTACCCAGAGGTCCTAGTATCCTCAGATGATTATTGCCTAGACCCGTGATTCCATTAGGAGTTACAAAATAGTGACTTTCTGAATCCGTCATTTTTTATCAATTCATTAAAATGCCTGCACCCAGTTTGACTGTAAACCATCAGCTGTGTCCCTCTTTCCAAAGATAACGAAGACGGCAGTTAATTTTGCCACCAAATGAAGTCACAGACCTGGTGAGGTGTCATGGTGCGCAAACCTCAGAAGGGTTGAGGGGAGTGGGTTATCGAGGAGATTTCTTCAACAGATATCAAAATGATCTCTGTGTCATTCAATTTTGGATGCTGGGGATGAAAAAAAAAATCATGCCCCAGTCGTGAGTCTGTCCTCTAGCTACTTGGTAAAGGGCCATATGGTGGAGTATTTTTCTTTACCTCACTTACTATTAGGAAGTTATTCTCAGGGCTCTCCGCAGGTTTTCTCTATTAGATTATCGCAGAAGGCCACAGCTAATGCTGAGCCTATTTCTCACTTTATATAAAAGTCAGGCAGGCAGAAGGCTGAGAAATCCATTCAAGATTTTGCTTGGTGTTTTCTGTCTTCTCCAAGTCAAGCCGATCCAGAAGAATAAAACGTGAGCTGAAATGAGCTTATCTCCCAGAAGGCCTGAGGGCAAATGTAAAGTGCTGGCAAAGAATTAGTAAAGGCTTAGAGAATGAAATAAATGCTTGTTTCAAATATAATTTAAGGCATTGTGGACTAACACCAACCTAATCTCTGAGAGTATAAAAACAAGTCCATCTCTTAAATGGGTGAGGCCCTTTCCACAATAGCCAGCAAATTGACTCCCGGCTCTATAGTGCCACTAGACACAAAGTAGCAAAACATTATCTTTACTTGACTGATGAAGCCTCTTTTTTGACTCACCTGTGCCACCTATTAGAGCTTTTGAGGAACACAGTATTGTTTCTTCGCCCCCTGTGGAACTCCCTGTGAAGACTCTCTCTCTCTCTCCCTCCCTCTCCCTTGCCACACCAATCCATATACGTGGATACATATATACTTTTTTTAATGCAGCTATTTAAGTAGGAGGTACTATGTATGAAAAGCTTTCTTCCACTCCTTGCTTATCCAGTATCTACAATTACGGATGATTTGTCTATTTGTGAATGCCATGCTTCTCCTCAATTTTGCAGTTTCATTTGAGATACTAAAAGGCACATAACAGGATCTGCGCACAGAGAGGATGGGGCTTTACTATTAGTTCAGCATGCCAGCGGACTGTCACGTGACCTTACCCAGTTCCCTCGCCTGTAAAATTGTGATTATAATATTTACTTTGCAGGATTATTACAGAGGCTGTATGCTATGTGTGCAATGTACCTAGAGCAGTGCCGAGAACATAGACGATACTCAAGAAACGACCCAATAAATGTTATTTACTACTCTTATTTTTAGAAAATGCTCAATTTCTAGAACCAACTTAAACTCTGTTGTTTCTTTTACCATAAAGCAAATCTGGTCTTGAAGCAAGACCTGCCTTTCCCATGCTCACTTTCTATGGGACAGAGGGCATTTGCTTCCTTATCATTACGTTTCATTGCTGGCTTGGACCTTGATGATGCTGATGGTCTCTTCCTAGGAGGAATAAGAGAGCCAGGTTAAAATCGCTAAAATATGCCCCTGTGACATAGCACAAACTCAAACCTCGGAGATTTGTAACTGTTGCTCAGTAAATAAGGTGAGGTCAGAGTCTTCCTACTCAGAGCCGCTGACAAGGCTGGGGCTACTCAGTTCAACCCGCAGGCTCAAACCTACAAGATTTAACCAGTTTAGGCTGCCAGGCTGCCCTAGTCCAAGTGCTTTACTTGACATCATTGGACCTTTGCCTTGTAAAGCCCAAACTCATCCTCTCTATAGGCAGGGATGTGCCTTATCCTCCCCAGTCCCCTAGTTCTAGTCCATTGGTTTGAGCCTTACTACATGCTGACAGATTTCCTCAAGGTCCTGGTATTGAGTATCTGAGGATCACCTTGTTTCCTCTGTCTCTCAATCTACAAGGATGGATGGAGAGTATCAAACCCCTTCACTCACCTGAGAATCTGTTTGCCTGGTCTGAGATCTCTTGATGCCATACTTTCTGAAGACATCTCCTGGACTAAAGCTTCCTTCATCACCTGCAGGGGAAAGTGGTTGCCCAGAACCTATAGGACCCTTCTTGGTGGGCAAGTTCCTGGCTTGGCTTTCCTCAATAGGTCCTGTCCAGCCATACATGAGTGAGCCTTAAGGCAGAACATCTAAATGCAGAACTAATATCTGGGACTCATATGTTACTGGCTTTTGCCAGGTGGGGGTCATCTGCTTTTGAGATATGAGATATAGTGGAGGACTCTGGGTTAGGAATCTCTTCATCCATGATGACGCCTCTGCCAATGGCAAGAAGCAAGGATAGAACCTAGTTCTTTCCTTTCTTTGGTTTGCATCAAGTATTTTTACCTGGCTCGTTAAAAAAAAAAAAACCTCAATGATGAAAAGCATCTAGAATGCTAATATTGGGATTAACCCAAAAGAAAACCACAGAGAATACAGAATTTTTGCTAATGAAAGGAATAATAATAAATGGCCAATAATCATTATCATAGTTACTACTTCAGAGTATCTTTTTTTCAATTTTACAGGTATAAAATTTCAGATATGTAAGATTATAAGTTCTAGTGACCTGCTGTACAACATTGTGTCTACAGGTAATAATACTGTATTGTGCACTAAACTTTTGTTAAGGGAGTAGATCTCCTGTAAAGTGTTCTTACTGCAATTTTTTAAAAAATATTTGGAATCATTACATACACACACACTACGAACACAAACCACATTCATATATTTTTGTACATACATCTTTTGAAAACTTGATATTAGTTTATAAATTTTTTTAACTTCAAAATAAGAAATGAAAAGTTACAGGATCCAGAAAATCCAATTGAGTACATTGTTCTGCTGCTAAACATGTTAAAAATGTTTACTAAAATTGATGCCTATTGATAATCAGTTGGAAACTTGATCATTAAGAATGATTAAAGGCATTCATTTTTTAAATGATTTATTTATTTGTTTGAGAGAGAGAGAGAGAGAGAATGAGAGAGCGAGCAGATGGGAGTGGGATTAGGGAAAGAGGGAAAGAATCTCAAGCAGACTCCCTGCTGAGTGCAGAGCTGAACCATAGGGCTGGATCTCATGACCTGAGTGGAAATCAAGAGTTGGTCACTCAACTGACTGAGCACCCCAGGCGTCCCAAGGCATTCATGTTTCAAGCAATTTTTGCAAATATTTTTATTTTTTCAAAGATTTTACAGTTAACTAATTGGAAAGTTCTAGTTTAACTCCTTTCCCTTTCTTGTGATATGAATCAAATTATTAAATATTTCTGAGTTTCTGGGCCTCCCTCTTTTAAAATTGGAATATTGGGGGCACCTGCGTGACTCAGTCAGTTAAGCGTCAGCCTTTGGCCCAGGTCATGATCTCAGAGTCCTGGGATTGAGTCCCTCCACCAGCTCTCTGCTCAGTGGGGAACCTGCTTCTCCCTTTCCCTCTGCCACTCCCCCTGCTTGGGATCTCTCTCTCAAATACATAAATAAAATCTTAAAAAAAAATAAAATAAGTGAAAGAAAATTGGAATATCGATATAACTGACCACAAAATATGTTGGTATATGTGTCATCAGTCTTTCTCAACTTTTTGCCACCATGAAATGCGTGACACATGACATGTTCATGCGCATCACATGCCCTGAGCATTAACTGTAGTACCCATATTGTCTCCCATGTGAGGTATGTTAAATGCAAATGAACGTGAACGAGTTCAAGATACCTCAAATATAAAGTCAGTAACATTTTTTTTCTAAATTAAACGAAGATGCTGAAATCTATAGTGTTAAAATACATAATTAATTGGTCAGTGCCAAACCAAATAAGGTGCTATTATTTCAATAATTACATGAAAGTGGAAGGTCTATTTCTCACTATGCAAAAATCTCACTCAGGTGGGTAAATATATTGCAACTTTGGATACCGCCTGAGAAAAAACAATTAGGAAACTCACTGTTTAATTTATTAATTTGTTACCCGATTTAAATTAAAGATAAATTAAGCTGTGTTCTTTAGTTATTAGTGAGATTCAAGTAAACAAGGTTTAGAGAAATAAATAGTATTGAGTTTCTTTGTGCCTGATTTTAATAATGAAATCACTTTCAAAGACAAGCTCCTCACTTGTTCCACTTAGAATAATTTTGAAAGCAAATCTCTGAGCCATAATTGATAGCTTTCAGATAACACCTTCATCTCAAATGCTTGCTTATTGTAAAAGCTAAATAGTCTTCTTGTAGGCATAAATTCTGATTTTATTGATTCATAAAATGAAATTACCAGTAGTCATTTAAATAAGAATGAGCATTAAAATATGTAAATAAATAATGGCTATATGTGAAATTTCTGAGATATTTAGAACTGAATTATAATTAATGGGAATTCACTGTCAATTTCCGTGGCATGTTTACTGAAAGGCTACACAGCAATATAATTAAGCTTTTTAAACCACCTAAAATTATTTTTTATCATTGCTGACCTTAGACTTTTTGGTAGAAACTTTATCCTAACCATCAAAGAAAAAAAAATACTCTTTTGTCTATCATCTTAAAACTTTCACTTCCTGTGGTTCAATCCAAAGGATAATGCATCTGCTTAACATCAAGCAGTTTTTAGAACTCTCCTTGAGAATTTTTCCACCATCAGTGATTCATAACCACCTCCTTTATGTGATCGTATGATATATCTTTTAAAGTCTACATTTTAAAGTTATTTCAGGGGCCCACTTAATCAGAGTTACAGAGCCCCGTGGGCTCTCCTTCATCTTTTCTTCACATGCATTTTGTCTCGGCATTCCTGGACCTTGTCTGCTGCTGGCCGCTCAAACCATGGTTTGCCAGCATGCCTCTTTGGCCAAAAGAATAACTCTGGGTTTGATCTATAGCATGCATTTGAGGATTTTCAAATAAATAAAAATAAACACTATTTTTAGTGAGCTGCAAACATATGTCCTACAGTAAATGCTTAAAATTATGTGTGTTGGAGGGGAGGGTGTTAAAGATTTGTTTATGGTACAGGTTCCTCATTGGCAATTTTTAAATGATACTCGGGAGGTAAAAAAAAAAAAAAAAAGAGCAAGAGACTGCCAGAGAGAATGAGCATTTATTATCCAACACAACAGGTAATATTTTTAGATAAGGAATGCAATTGGAAAGAAGAAATGAAGCCCCCCCCAAAAAAAAAAGAAGAAATGAAGCCCCATGAGGACAGGGATTAGATCCGTTCTGTTTGCCGCTTTATCCGCTGCACCTTGTGGGGTGCCTGTGTGTAGGAGGCACTCAAAAAATATTTGTTAAAGAAATAAACAAGCAAGGGTCGGGGAAGGAAGAGGAGAGAGTGAGAAATAACAACCACAAATATTATCCTCCTCCAAAATCATGATGCAGCCCATGTGGAAAAATTCATGGCTATTTGCATGCAATTATGGTCATAAATATCTAATGGAGTTAGCAAAGGTTAACATAAACAGCAGATAGAGTTGTTTTTAAAATAATTAATAATTGCTTCATCCCCGTGTCCATCACTTGTGTTATTGACCATTTCCAGCCAACCCTCTCCTTTTACCTCTGCCCTTTGTTTGCCAGGGTGAGACCCAGTGCAGAAATCCTGAAACCAAGAAGGAGGAAGTGACTTACTCAGTGGAACCCAATTATAAAGTTCAACTGTGAAAGTCATAGGGGTTATCCTGGAGGTACACACGAGGAAGAAAGCCACCCGCAGGATCCTGCCCAGCAGCCTTCCCCCATTTTCAAAGGAGAAATGGAAGTTATTGGGGGCCTAAGCCCTCCCTTTTACTCCTCTACCAAAAACAAAAACAGTAACTAGTGGACTAAGTGAGGCATCAGATGTATAAATAAGATGGTTTGGGGGAAACTGTTTTAAGACATTTTGAGGTGGGACGCCTGGGTGGCTCAGTCAGTTAAGTGTCTCCCTTCGGCTCAGGTCATGATCCCAGGGTCTTGGGATCAAGTCCCGCATTGGGCTCCTTGCTCAGCAGGGAGCCTGCTTCTTCCTCTGCCTGCCGCTCCCCCTAACTGTGCTTTCTCTCTGTCAAATAAATAAATCTTTAAAAAAAAAAAAAGACATTCTGCAGCTGCTGTCATGGAAGGCAGAAGGCGTGCGCCATGGCTGTGAGCAGGGCCAGCGAGGCAGGACTTCGGTGCTAATGGAATCTGGTTGTCATAAGTACTTGAAATTGTGTGGCATCTTCTGGCTGGGGTTCCCGTCGACGCAGTCCCTGAGGCAAGATTGGAGTGGTTTAATTGGGAAGTGATCCCAGGAAGCCCTCCAAGGGAGGTGGGAAAGTGAGACAGGGAAAGGGGGAAGGAGACAGAAAGCACATTAAAGAGGTTAACTTGACTACGTCGGGTGCCCCGGGTGCCTGGCACGGACCCCTAACGCGGACCTCTACCTCCGAGAGGCTGTGTGTGCCGAGCTGTCCCACCCGAGGGGCAAGGAAGCCAGTTCTCGTCTGTCATGAGCTCCATGGCATTTTTGGCCGGTCCAGCACGTTTCCCTGCCGCACCCCTGCCTCCAGGCAGACAGGTGCGAGCGCAGTAAGAAACCCAGTGTAGGAACTGTGGGCGCCCAAGGGGTGCGGGCGGAGCAGGGGCGCTGCCTCTTACTTGCAGCAATACAACCTTTTCACTTTTTACAAATAAACTTGGTTTCTAATTTCCTTAAATCATGAAATCTTGGGTCATCGATCAATAATAACAACAGCCATGACAACTGCAGCAGCGAATACGCGGTGCTTATCTTCAGGGAGTGAGTCTCCAAAAAAGCTGTCAGCGCTTGTTACCCCCACATCTATGTGGGGGGGCGCTCTTTACCTAGCCTGCCAGGGCCCCACCCACATTGCTACTCCTGCAAACCCCCCTTCTCTCCTAGTTCATTCTGCTCCTGGTCCTTTATCATCTCCCAGCTGCCCTTCATCATCAGGGCTGCTTACCTGCATCTGGATGATCATAGTCGTCTGTGGGCTGTTCTTCGTGCTTACACCAACCCCTGCACAGCACAGCACGCTCATGAGCACAAGCACGCTCATGGCCAGAATTTACAGAGCTTTGTTACTGCCTATGAATCAACCCAAACTTCTCTGACTGGCACACGAGGTCTCTGATGAGGCGCCCGATTCCCCTCTCTCACCTGTTCTTCCGTTGCTCCCGCCAAGCCGTTCTCTGTGAACCTCCAGCCGCTCAGTCTTGTCACCATTCCTTATTCAGAATCCTTTCTCTGTCTCTGCCTCCCCAACCCGTCCGCAATGCTTCCCCCAACTCCTTTCCTTGTACCAGCTGTGAAAAAACTACATCCGTTTTTAAACTGATGGGCTTTTTACATTCTATCGATACTCTTCTATCAAAAAAGACCTTTCTCCCTTTAGTAAGAAGCCAGATAAAGTCAAGGTTGGTAATGCTTGACCAGGGCAAGAGAGCTGCTATGGACTAACTTAACAGGAACAGTCGGGAAGAGAACCCCATCCTCTTATCTCTTAATAATGCGGAATGTCCAGGGGTGGGGGAGATGACATAGCTGGTGAGAAGCCTGTAAGTCTGATATAATTGGATTAATTTGATCATGCAAAAGGGGCAACTTCCATGCTGCCATTTTGGTAGGTGACTTGTGGTTCCATTTGGAAAGATTACTTAGCAAACTAGCATTTTTTTTTCTCTCTTCATGCTACAGAGGAAGTGGAGCTAAAAGGCATGGGAAACCACTCTCCAGAGACTTAGTAGAGAAGGAAAATAGCATAATCTCTCTGTGATAAAGAATGCAAACACATTATCCCATCGTTAGAAGCAGAATACTCTTTTGAAATGTTAACGTTGAAATATTAGTTGGTGTTCCCCAGGAAGATCCTAGAGAGTATGGCTGGATGACACTTTTAGCGAGGCTAAACTTTTAGCAATGAATTCCAGTCTCCCTAAAAATTCTCAAACTTGATATCCCAGAGACCCGAGACCGAAGAAGACCATATAACCTAGGGAATATCTGAGACTGGTGCCCAGTGATTGCAGGATTCACTCCAGTACCTTACTGCACTGTAAGACCCAAGGTCTTAACGTGATCTTGACTGAGATCCAGGCTCCTGATCCCAAAGATAGCATGTGTTGAATTCCAAATTAAGTTGATATAGAGAAAATAAAGAAATGCAGTATTCTATGCTCAACTGAGTCTGTGGATTAAGAGCATATCCAGTACACATTATTATACACATTAATTGATTCGCCTGCAGTTTATGAAAAGAGAACTTAGTTTTGCCACAGAACCATCCCTGACTGGAGGGGAAGTGTTAAGCAGACCTTAAGATATGAATCCAGCCCATCAGTAGTCCAGGTCGAGTAACATCTTATGGGCAAACCTAGAATGAAGAGCTATAAATAGATTATAAGGAAGGCAGTCAGCATTGTTATCTGTTACAATATCAACAGTAATGGTGCAACATCAAAATGTAAAACCCGATATCACAGTTAGAATAGTAATTGGTTTTTAGCTCCTTCCTCTTACAGTAGAGTTTTAAACATATGTGCAAATAAATGGAAGATATAAATTTTAATGTTTTTTAAAAATTTATTTATTTTAGAGAGTGAGAGAGAGTCGGGGTGGGGGGAAGAGAGGAGGGAGAGGGAACAAGAATCTCAAGCAAACTTCGCACTGAGCACGTAGCCTGATGCGGGGCTCAATCCCACCACCCTGAGATAATGACCTGAACCCAAACCAAGAGTTGGACGCTTAACCAAATGAGCCACCCCAGGCACCCCAATTTAACATATTTTTAATTTGCTGGCATTGGTCTAGGTACTGGGATACATCAGTGAACAAAAGATAAAGATTCCCACATTCTACTGGAGAGTGTAGAAAACAAGATAAATAAGTAAATTATAACAAGTTAAAAAGTGACAAGTGGGGGGAAAAAAGCAGAAAGTAGACCTGAGCACAAGAATCCGAGCAGGGAAGATGGAGTCATAGCACTGTTTTGAGCAGAGTGAGTGGTATTTCAGCAAAGGCATGAGGGTGACATGGGGCCAGCCTAGTAGGTAACTGGAGGACAAGCATTCTGGGGAGAGGAGATGCAGGAACAGAGGGGGAAACACCTGTGAAGAATCAAGGTGAGGCTAGGCAAGAGGGAGAAGGGAGAACCTTCCCACCACAGCACTGCTTTGATCCCTGTGGAAGGACAGAGGGAAGGAAGGAAGACCGGTTACGAAGAGCGTCAGAGGACACTACAGCTCTGAGGGGTTTCAGCGCCCTCAGTGGGGAGCCCCCAAGCACACCCTGCTCATGAAAGAAGTCACACATGCAGAAGAAACGTCTGGCTCCAAAACTCCTGCCTTGCTCAGTCACTGGCTGGGTGGGAACAAAGCCTTGACCTGAGCCTCACTCAGCTGGGAGCTGGGAGCCCAGGTTCTCTTCAAGACCTGGCATGTTCAAGTAACAAAAACAAGTCGATGAGGCTAGAGCAGAGCGAGCAAGAGGGAGAGCAGTGGTGAGGTCAGAGAAATAAGGGGGTCAGGGGTCAGATCAACCATGAGACCGTGGGCTATTGTAAGGACTTTGGCATTTTACTGAGTGGAATATATTAATGCCAGTGACAAACTCTGGGCAGTTTTGAGCAGAAGGAAGTGACGTAATCTTACTTCTGTTTTAGGAATATAAATTCTGGGGGCACCTGAGTGGCTCAGTCCTTAAGCCTTTGGCTCAGGTCATGATCCCAGGGTCCTGGGATCGAGCCCCACATCGGGCTCCCTGCTCGGCAGGAAGCCTGCTTCTCCCTCTCCCACTCCCCCTGTTTGTGTTCCCTCTCTCACTGTGTCTCTGCGTCAGATAAATAAAATCTTAAAAAAAAAAAAAAAAAAAAAGGAATATAAATTCTGGTTACTCTACTCTAGATTGTGAGGGGGACAGGGTAAAAGTGGAGAGACTAGTTGGGAGGCTATAACATTGATCCAGTGGTATGGGGTTTGGGTAGCAAAGGAAGGCATGAGAGGAAGTCCAATTGTGGATATAAATGGAACAAGGATATAAATAGAACAAGGAGGTGAGCTGAAAGATTGTATGTGGAATGCAAGACAAAGAAAGAAATCGAGGATGTATCAGTTTCCTAGGGCTGCCTTGACAAAGCGCCACGAAATGTGTGTCTCACAGTTCTGGAGGCTGGAAATCTGAGATTCAGGTGTTGGTGAGGTTGATTCCTTCTTAGGGCTCTGAGGGAGCATCTGTTCCTAGCTTCTGTTAGCCTCAGGCATTCCTTGGCTTATTTATACCTGTGTTCCTGTGTCTTCACATTGTCTACAGCTAAGTGCATGTCTCTCTGTGTCCAAATTCCCCTTTTTGTAAGGATACCAGCCATATTAGAATAGGGCTCACTCTGATCTCATTTTAATGTCATCATCTGCAAAAACCCTACACTCGGGTATGGTCCCATCCGCAGATACTGGGGATTAGGACTTCAACACCTTTTGTGGGGGGGTGCACAATTCTGCCATAATGAGGATGAATTCAAGAGTTTGGCGCTAACCCACTGAAAGGATGGTGTTGCCGTCAACTGACATGTGGAAGGCTGTGGCTGGTACAGGTTTGCATAGAGTCAGCTTGAGGTGTTATGAGACATCGAGTGGTAATGGCAAGCAGTGATGTCAACGTGGACAAAGGCTCAAGAGACAAGTCTGGGCTGAAGATAAGAATTTGGGTGTTGTTAGTGTAGAGACGGAGTAGATTTAAAGTCATGATCCTGGATGAGATGGAGACTTAGCTGAGGACCAAGCCCTCTGATACTTCAAAATCAAAATAGGAGAGAAGAGAAGGAACCGGCAAAGGTGATTGAGGAGGAGTGAGCAATAAGAGCAAAAACAAGGAGGATATGATTTGCCCTGTATTGGGAGCCGATGAAGGAGCAAGCACTGGGCCATACGTTGTGTACATAGTATCTCTAATTCCTACAGCACCACTCAGAAAATGTTATCCTCCTTTGTTCAGATGAGTGCACTGGGGCTCAGAGGCGAAATGGTATTATGCTTAAGAGCATACCCTGGATGGCCTGCTTTCAAACCCCATTCTCCTCCCTCATTAGCCCTGCCATCTTGTGCAGGATACTTGGTCTCTCTGTTCCTCAGCTTCCTCAACTGCTGAATGGTAACAATATCTACCTCATAGGATTGGTATAAGGATTACATACATAGATAAATTAAAAGACTCTTAAGAAATGAATTATTTTTCAAGTGTTTTGAACAGTCCTTTTATATGGCAAACACCGTATCATTGCCTGTTAATTAAGGAAAACTTGCTAAAAGTCCCACTGCTCCTCAGTAGCAGAGAGAGGATTTGAACCTAAGACTTTTTGTATTCAGAGCCCATCTTCCTTCTATCATCTCACAGTGAATATGACTCTCTCCTTAGCATTAACATAGATTAATTAATCTAATTAGGGGGATTGATCATTTGGAAAAATGGAGAGACAGATTTGAAAGGCTGCATTAGAGATGTTTCACTAAATAGGAAATGAAGTTTTGAGAGGCTACGTCATGTAAACGTGAAAGCAATAAAAGGGAACCGTGCGAGAGCCTGAGGTACCCGGGCATCAGGTGGGAAAGGCCAGGTTTATGAGAGTCTCTCGGAAAAACAGGACCTGCTGTAGATGTTCACAGGGCCAAGGAGATAAAGGATTTTGCTTCCTTCCTCTCTCACCTAGAGCTGACCCCTTTCTTCTCCACCCTTTCACCCTTATCATCAGCGGTGGGATCACCAGAAATATTTGTGTGGAGTTCATACTGAAACCGATAATCAGAGAATCAGGAACCGGTTGAAAAGGATGGAGGCTCAGAACAATCAGCCTCAAAGACACTAGCGAAATCCAGGAGAGTGGCCGCAGGGAGTCATGTGATGGTGAGGAGGCCAAAGGTCATCCAAATAAAGTTGCAGGAAAGTGCAACATCTCATGTCACTGTCCCAAGATCTGTAAGCAGGACAGTAGATGAAGGCTAGAAGCTTCATCACGGAGAGCGGAAGTGGATGGAATGAGTCCTTATAAAGTAGCCAGAAGAGAACATTAAGGCAGTGCACCTAGAATCCTAAAACTGTAGGGCTAGAAGGGGCCTGGGGCGTCATCTACTTGAATGTTTTGTACATGAAGGAGAACTGAGCCTCCCCATGAAACCAGCGACTTGCCCAACTTCTCAAGTAGTCCCAGCTGAAGGACCAGCATGTGGAAGGCCTAGAGCACATGGAAGGATCCACTGTGACAGGGGAAGGGACTTGACTGACTAATAGTTCTTTTCAAATGGGAAGAAAGACTGTACAGCCTAGGTGGAAGGTTCAAGTAGGAACTAAACAACAAAAGGACACTTCACTACCTGAAACGGGAAAGTATCAGATAAGGCACAGGAGTGGAGGAGGGAAGCAGGAATCAGGACCTAAAAAGACTTTGAGAAGTGGCATGATGACCAAGGGCTTACAAAATTTAATATTTGGGAGTGGGGAGACTTTGAAAACCATAGATTAGCTTGTCAAGTAAAAAAAAATTTGATGCTTATTTGTACAAGGAGAAATAGTATAAAAATTTGTGGGGGTTTTTTGTTTTTTTGTTTTTAAGCTTACTCTTCCACAGTTTTTGTTGAAGAAGCAAAATATACACTAAATTAAGCCTGATTTTATATATAAAAAAAAGTCCTTGGATGACTACTATGGTACGGACTAGGGAATTCAGCTCAAAATTTATAGCACTTATATAGAGTTTTTTTCCTCCGTATTTCTTATGTTTGTATTGCAGTAATGAAGAAATATGGAAGCCGTCTGGTGGCCAAATAATATCTGTAAATTCCCATGGATAAAGCTTCCCCTTTATATTTCAAAGTTATTAGGTTCAAGTCCTCTTATGGTTCTACTTTTATTGGTTTTTTTCCCCATCAACACAATTATTGATTGATTAATTCTTATTGGCTTTCTAAAGTAGAAAAAAAATTATGGCTGAAGTAAAACACTTCATAGAGTGGAAAAAGTAAAGTACATAGAAGGTGAAAATCTGAGAGGGGTGGTAAAACCTTCATTCTAGCCATGCTGCTCTCCTGTGCCCAGAAGATTGGAGACGGATGGGGAACAGGGGAAACATTTGGCCCAGGCACAGGCTGGGAGGGACCAGGGTGGCCTGCTTGGGAACTAGTGTTGTTTGTCAGGCTTTTGGCCAAATCATGACATTCAGCACAGGCACAGCCCTTGAATGATGTACGGTGTACAAAGCACGTGTCCTCACTCAGCCCGACAGTCTGTGAGACCCATGTGGCAAATTGTGCCTTCTAAGCAAACTGAGGTTCAGAGAAGTCAAATGATTTGTTCAGTATCACACAGCTAGACATGACAGACCCAGAATTCAAACTGAGGTGGGTAGTCTCCTCCTCCCGCTGCAATCCTTTTTTTCTTTCTTTTTCTTGTTTAACTCCTGACCCATGCGAAAGGATGAGTTCCCCGAAAGTTATGGCTGGGGTTCTATGGGGCTAGCAGGTCCACCAGTCTCAACCAGGATCCGAAAAGGACTTGGGAAGCCAGGCAGATTGAAACCTTTTTGAAGAAAGTTGCCTTGGCCACAAACAGAAACTAGAAAGCCTTCTTCCCTGAGGTCCCGGATGTTTCTTATCAACTTTACCTCAAAGGTGACAACTTCTTTGGTTGAAAGGAATAAGTCTTTTTTTTTTTCTTAAGGTTTTATTTATTTATTGGGGGGGGGCATTAGCAGGGATGGGGGAAGTGGTAGAGGGAGAGGGACAAGCAGACTCCCCACTGAGCAGGGAGCCTGACGGGGGGCTTGATCCCAGGACCCTGAGAACATGACCTGAGCCAAAGGCAGAGGCTTAACCAACTGAGCCATCCAGGTGCCCCTAAAGGACTAAGTCTGGAGTTTAAAAATAGGGATGGAGGGGTGTCCATTTCTCAATGTCAAAGGCAATAATTTTATCCCTTGGATCACATGTGATCTGTGTATGTAGGCAGTTATTTCTCAGATACATGGCGGTCTCATCTGGGGCATTACACGCCTCCTTGTGTGAAAAGGTTGTTTTCTACATAACTCATCTCTCCCACATTGGAGACTTCTTACTCCATGGTCCTATTTCCTCTGGGAAATTGGGGTCTAGAAGGAGAGCCCAGACCAGGGCTGGAACAAAACTACATCTATAAAATAGATTTCATATCCAAACATGATTATTTAAAATGTCTAACTTGAGGGCGCCTGGGTGGCTCAGTTGGTTAAGCGACTGCCTTCGGCTCAGGTCATGATCCTGGAGTCCCAGGATCGAGTCCCACATCGGGCTCCCTGCTCAGCAGGGAGTCTGCTTCTCCCTCTGACTTCCCCTCTCTCATGCTCTCTCTCAAATAAATAAACAAAATCTTAAAAAAAAAAATGTCTAACTTGAACCCTACGAAATTGCTATTTAGAGAAGATCAAAAATGGTTGAATGGTGGCAATCTCATATGCTCGATCTAATAGTTACATGTACCATAATCCCACTTGGAATGCTTACTAAATGGTAGAGTTGGGCCAGATCAGCTTACTCACATTAAGTCACGTAATCTTAAAAATCACAACTCTTTCCATATGTCTAATTTCTAATTTTTAAATCTAAAATGCCCACTAGCTATTGAACAATGACTAGAGAACAGAAATGAAAATATTTACCTTGAATTAGGTATGGTAACTCCTTTGCTGCTATATAAGACAGCATTTGATTTTGGCTCTCATCTTTGCAAAATCTTAAAACTTAGCCCTGTTGTTTTCTTTGGAAATTGTTTTTACTCTGATGAATTAAATATACTCCAAAGAAATATACTGAACTAAGCATTAGATGGTATTTCAAGAAACATGGAGAAACACGGTAAAAATGGATGGAGATTGAGTAAGTCCCATCATTGTACAAGAGGAGGCCCATGGCTCCTGGTGCTCCAGTATGTGCCATACTCATTTCTACTGTCATGCTTCTCCTCCTTGCACTGTTCCTGTCACCTTTTGTGACCTCTGCTGTCTATTCTGCCTATCCAGATTCCACTGTGTCCCAAGTCTTTTCATGAAATATTCTTTTATTATTATAGCTGATATGCTCTGTTGTCTTGCTCAAAAGTCTCTACGTAAAATTCAGTACCAATTTCTCCCTTAGGTGCACTAACTTACGCATTCTGTTACTTCAGATACTTGATGCACGTTTTGATTCTTCTGTTTGCTTTTGGGTCCCTCCGGTAGTGTTGGGCTCATCCGCAGAGAGACTTTGAGGGCCTATATAATGAATAACTATGATTAAAATGTAATAGGTATGGTTCCTGTGCTTTAGACATTGACATAATACAAGCCAGCATGAATATCCAAATCTATTGATACCAACACGTGGACGTATCAAAGATTATAGACAGATTACACAAATATTATATAAGCCTTTTAATATATAATTCTGTTTTTCATCAAAATAGATAGAAAAGAAGTATTAAATCACTGCCCTTCAGTCAGGTAGTTGGAATTTGGTTGCTTTTTGGAGAAATGGATAGGCAAAATGAGAATTTCTCATCAGACATAAAAAGGGAGTCAATAAAAATAGTCCAAAGTGACCCTGAATGAGAGAGGAATGGGGACATTCACAAGAGATCATCGTTAAGGGTAGGCAAAGAAAAAAAAATGTGGGAAAAGGTAGCAAGTCCTTGACCAGCTGGCTTTATGAGGCAAGGAAAGGTTTAGTTTTATTATCAGTGTGGCAACTACTCTAGGCTTCTGACAGGTGCCCCGTGGCTGTAGAAGATGAGACGTGATGAGTTGATCCATGAGAGAGGCTCCATGTTTTCATTATGTGCTGAACCAGTGGTGAGACACCCAGTTGAAGATAACCCATAGACTCAAATTGAATCTCAGATGGTATAAAGCGGGAAGTGGATGGTTGCCTGGAGGAGTGGATCACACCCACATAAGACCCTGAACTTGGGAGAGATCAATAAAGCCCTGTGGGTATAGATACCGGGAGGGAGCCAAGCTGGGGTCCATAATAAATATCAGTGGGGATAGAAGAGAAAACAATATGAAAGAAAGACGATGGCTATCAAAGAAGTAATAGGAAAAGCAGTAAGGGATGATTTCAGAGGAGGGAATTTCAGAGAAGCGATTAAAGCAGAATGAAATCAACTGTGCCAAAATGACAAAAAGACCACGTTGAACTAATAGTTACTGTGATTTTTTTTACAGGGAGAGGGGTCAGTGAAGACCTTTCCAAAAATAAACCTTGTCTCCGATAGGAGAAAAAAAAAAAAATTCAAGTCCTTTGTATGTATGCTTTGGGGAGGGAATGGGTAATATTGAAAATGAAGGTAACTTTATTTTAAAGAATTGTAAAGAATACCTCCTTTTACAAAGAAGGATTAGACGCAAGCTCCTTCCATTCAGTCAGATGCTCTCCCTGAGAGGAACTTAGGCACTTCTAGAGCTACATTAATCTTTTTCGGTCCCTGGAGCACCATTACATGCAGGCAGCGGTAATTTACTAAATTGCATACTCGAAGCCTGAAAGAGTTAATGCGGCTCCAGAAGTGCCTAACATTTACCCAGGGAGTAATTTACACACTGGAAGCATCTGGCTGAATATGGATTCAATTGTTTACTGTACTGTGGGTCTCACGGAAAGGAGGTCACATGCTTTCTCTTATTGAAAAGTTCTGGGGAACAATTTCTTTCATTTAAAAAATGTGCACCTCCTGCCACATTTTCCTTTGGTAATCTGTTTTCCTAGGACTAAAAGAAACGATGTTGCCAGAAATCAACTTAGATTCCTTGAGTTGCCAAAGCAAACTACTTTATTTTAATTTTACCTTTGTTACCTGAAGGTTGGGGGTTTAGAGGGCTGAAGTGATACCGGGGAACTAGGAGATATTTGGGAGCCGTCTTTATTTCCGCTCTGGAAGGGGTCATTCTGGAGATTTGTACAAATGTTTGTATTTTGCCCCTCAGCATACCAGAACATTTTAACACAATGCTGCTTAATAAAGAATAGAAGAATAGGAAGACAGTCACACACGAATCAATGCCAAGTTATTCTCAGCCAGAGTGCATCACCGTACATGTGCAGGAGTGCTCCGACGTCCACAGAAGCACCTGAGTAGGTATTAATTTTTTTTAAAGAATTCCTTCTGCATGTTCTCTGCCCAGCACCGTGGACAGTATGTTATACTGTCACATACTCTCAAATGCAAAGAACTTGTGACCTAAGGAAAGGGATACCCACAAACGAACAAGATTTGATAGGATACACTTCCCAGATAGCTTTTAACTGCCGAGATAATCATATCCTTTCCCAGGATGAGCGAAATCCAAGACTTAGTATATAATTGCTTATACATCTCAAGTGGTTATATTCGCAATCAACATCTTCTAGCTCAGCAACAGAAACGCGTGATCATTTTTACTAATATTTTGTCCATTTGCTTAAAACCTGTAGGGTTGCTAATTCTTATAGTTTCTGGTTTCTTGTTTTTGTTTTTTGGTTTTTGTTTTTTAATTTTGGCTCCCTATTGAGGTCAAAGTTTATTTTACCTTTTCCACAGACTTATTAGGGACAGTAGTTACAAACATACGCAGAGGTTGTAATGTTGGAGGATTCAATTTTTTAAACCATTTCCTGTTATTTATCAACTATATTTCCTACATGATACTCTATTTCCACTGACAAGTCTATATCCACTGGGATTGATTTTTTTACAGCTAAAATAATGTTTATTCTTTATATCTACTTGGAAAAAAAAATGTTCTATGGGACACAGCTGAGTTTAGTTTTAATATAATAAACTCTTCTCAAAATCCCAAATCTTTGTACTCTGTATCAGTGCAGTCAAAAAAAAAAAAAAAAAATTAAAAACCCAATGAAGTGTTTTTTTGTTTGTTTGGGTTTTTTTTAAAGATTTTACTTATTTATTTGACAGAGAGAGAGAGACAGCGAGAGAGGGAACACAAGCAGGGGGAGTGGGAGAGGGAGGAGCAGGCTTCCCGCTGAGCAGGAGCCGGATGCAGGGCTCGATCCCAGGGTCCTGGGATCACAACCTCAGCTGAAGGCAGATGCTTAATGACTGAGCCACCCAGGCTCCCCTCAATGAAGTGTTTTTAAAACATGTGATAAGATGCCCCCTTGACCTCTACTTCTTGAAAAGAGAAATAATTTTTTTTCACTCTGATTATCCTAGTCTTTGCGAGTATAAATTCTTCCGTATATTTTAAGTATTATTCTGCCTTTTCGGTGATGGAATAATGCTCCCTGTTGCTGCACTCATTCTACCCACTCCTGCTTCTCTCTGTCCCTTTTTACTATGGGTCTCCTAAAGCTTCCTGGAGTTCCTTTAATCCTCCTCGGTTCTTTGCATTTTCCTCTGATCTCACAACAGTTACACAGCATCCCTTCTTTCCTGACAGCCCTCGGGCCACTGTTCTCTCCTTTGGACTCATTCTATTGCTCACACGTTGTATTTAATACAAATACAAGTAAATAAATGTACACACCAAATTTACTGGAGCATATATATGCATGTTTCTTTAACTGTGAAATCCAGGGCAAGTAACAGAAAAAAATGTATGCCTATAATAGTCCTATAAAATAAATGAAGGCAGAAATGGCATTATTTTCTGTTTTGTGGATTTTTAGACATTTGCACAAAGAAAGAAAAATTGACTTTTTCCTCTCTGGAATTCTTGAGAGTTGTCCTGGGTTGCTTTGAGTCATGCATTCTGCATTATTTGCTCACATTGGTGTTTATACGTGTTTCGTTTTATTGTGTATTTGAAAAAAACCTTTTGCAAAGGATTATAAACCATATATTTTTTTCCCCATTAACCTAAAACCAAAAGGAGCAGAGTAGCATGTTCTCAAGCAAAGCAATCTCTAGTAAATTGTGGAGTAACAACATTTGGGATTACTGCGACATTAATGTACCAAGGCACGAATTTTACATAAAAGGAATGCCAAAATCATATAGGCTTTTGTGGTTTGCTTTCTGCCTAAAAAGGAGTCAAGGTGTGTGTCCCTTTAAAAGAAAGAAATGATTTTCACTCTAAATATGTATGCTGCTGGGTGAAAGTAAAAATAATTCACTAGAGAGATGATTAGGGAGAAACCTTATAAACAGGAGAACAGAGAAATAGAATTATGCTGGGGGAAAAAAAAATGACCACTTCACAATGGTTGCACTGGCCAGTTGTGAGTGCCACTAAGGGGAACACATTGGATAGAGTCTTTAAGAAAAGAGGAAAGAGATGCTCATTCACTTAAGTGTCCTGGTTCTTCACCTGAATTGCAGCTCATTTCTTTCAGAGGGGTAGCAATACATAAAATATGCACTTGGGTACTTTGAAAAATTTCATTCGAGAAAAAGAATTTTTTATAATTGCATCATTTTACACGGTAACATTCATGAAAGAAAAAAAAAAATCAAACACATTTTAAAATCCCATGCCCCCAGAACATCACTCGCCCCCCGGAAGAAACATCCCAAGCCTTTACCGGAGCAAATCGGCTAAGGTTCCCATGGAGGAAAGACAATGAACTAATATAGGAATCTCGGGACACGTACTTTTTTATCTGCAAGAAGCTGAGACTGCTGTACTGATATCAGGTCATTAATCATCACTAGGTAAAATAATCCTCATCTCTGAAACAGGCAGAGATTATTCTCTTCGTTTTATGAATGAGGGGAATGGATCAGAGTTTAAACGGCTCACTGCAAACTACATCCTCGGGCAGAGCCAGCAAAGAAACTGATGATCTAAGTCCGAAATCTACACGCTACCCACCTTTGCTTTCATTTCTGCATAAGCAGAACAATGGGAGTAAACCTCACTTTGAATAATAGGCATGTCTCAGAAAAATGCTTGCAAATTGAGTTTTTGTCAGGCAAATTGTATTTTAAATAAACAATGGACCAGGGAGAGAAATGAGGGGTGGGTTTTTTCTGTAACATAAAGAATTCTTTTATAATGTGAATAATACTCCATCGTGTATCTATCTTACAACTTTGTGTATGGTATAATGTTTGTTTGTGGGTGTGTTTGTTGACAGTAACTGCAGCATATATAGCATATAATTCAATCCTTGTCCCCTTGCTCTGCCAGTTAAGGTCTCCTTTTCTCTCTCTTCACCTGCCTCTAATTACCTGCTTTTTTCTTTCAGGCATTTTTCACACGCCTGAATCTAAGATTGGCCCAGTAGTTCCGGCTCTACCCAAATACTTAGCAAGACTCGCTAGCCAAAATGCACTGATCGGACGGGCTACAAATTGACATTACCCTGTTAGGACTCTGACTGGCTGAACGACTGTTGGTTTCGATTTGTTGAGTACCTAATGCCTGTTTCACATGGCTCTTCCACTCACCTCCTGTCTGCCAGCCTGTCGTAGGTCTACTCCCTATTGCACTGATGAGATGAAGCCAGCAGATTGCCCTCATCTTTCCCCTTCTGCATTTCAAACATGTTCATTTCAGCTCACCCCCTCTCCTTCCTTTACTCTTGAGGAACAAAATGCCCCCACTGCTTGCAGAAGACAACTTTTTTGTGTGTGCCCTTGACCCCACTCCATGCTGCATTCCCCGCGCTTTTGTTTCATCTTTATCCTATTTCTCCAGCATGTTTGGTGTCTTCAGCGTGTTCTGGCTCTGTTGTGTTACTGCCAACATGTTCAGAAGGTCGTTTGTTCCCAATCCCAAAGGTGACTGTTTTCCAAAAACCATTAATAACATCCTTACCTCCAAATCTGGGAGTGGTTTTCCTCGGCATCAGTCTCCATGAGCCCTCTACAGTATTTCCTAATGTTCATCCCAACCTACAGCACTATGCGGGCTTTGGTCTCCATCTTGCTCTAAGGGTATCTTCTCCCCGCCCTTCTTCACAGCCCATTCTCATTTCTCCTATCACCCATGTTCTCCCTCTGCCTGTTTTCTCCAGGATCATACCTAGAGCTTCACGATCTCCTTAGGTTTAATGGGGAACGTGAGAAGTTACATGCAACCTTTAAATAATAATATAAACATTCATCTGGAGACACAGAAGGGTGTTTATTGCATAGTATTAATGAGGAAAAACCGAATAAATTGTACAAAGAAATTCATAAAACTATGATTCATGAGCAGTCTTGGTGCAATGATGGGGGAATGGGGGGATTTCATTTTCTTCCAAAGCTTTTCCAATGCCCATGACCCCTAAATCCATATCTTTGATTATAATATCTCTTCCTTGAAGTCCCAGCAGAATTTCAACACCAACTTATCTTAAAACTAAATTCATCAAATTCTGGCCTAAACCAGGCCCCTTTCTAATGTTTCCTGTTTTACCCTTGGTCTCAATTTCCTCTTCTGGCCATGCCACCATCTTAATCTCTTACCAAGGTCATGGAGTTAGTAGGTGGCAGAGATGGGATTTGAATTTAGGCTGTCTGACTCCAAATGTCCTGCTCTTTCCACCGTCCCAAGCCCCTGGCAATCAGGAAATGTGAACAAAGCTTTCCTTGCAATTGTGTTAGGGCATCCAATAAGAAGAAAAACCAACGGAGCCCCTGAGAGAGGGATAAAAGACCATTCCCCCTCTTCATCCTGCAGTACACCTGACTGTAAGGCTAAACAATCTTTTTCTCAGTTTGATACAAATTCAAAGGAATTGTGCTTCCCAGTTTCTCTGGTTGACAGTCCTTTTACAGAGCCTTGACCGTTATTCACTTGATCCGCTTGGCCACAGGTTACAATTGAAACCTGAAGAACCAGAAACTCATTCTTTAAATATGCATACAGCGCTGTCCTTCAGCTTGCCACTGAAAATGCAGAACTCTGGCAGAATCACCTTTTGGTTTAGTTATTTTTCTAAATTTCTGTCAGACAACAGCTTAAGGAAAATGTCATAGCCAAAGTACGCATTGCTGGTTTCCTTTGGCTTAATGGTGCTGAGTGAAAAAAAAAATCTTTTTTTCTCTGGGTGAGTGACAGCGTTTAAGCAAATGTAATGAGGGCGGGAGGAGGAGCTCAGGGGGTAAGGCATTCATAAACAAACACAAGAAGGAACAGAAAATGGGATCATGGGATCAGTATCATTGGAGAAAGTGGAGGAGGATGCTGACCTGGAGGAAGACAAAGGGGCAATCGAGAAATGGAAACAGTGGTTGGTCAGTAATTAAATGGGGGTAGGGGGTTAAACAAGGAAATCAATTTTTTTTTAAGAAAAATGAGAGTCAAAAGAAATTAAAACTCCCAGCCCAATTTCCAAAAGAAATAGGATCTCTCCCTTGCTTTTTGTCCTCATGCCCTGGGTATCTCTGCAGCCCCCCTATCTCATTTCATCTGACTCCTTCCTTCGCTGTCATATCTTTTTACTTCTTGAACTTCCTAATGTTCTCTAATTCCCCGTGCTTTATTTTATGTTGCCCATATCATATTTCCTGCTGTGCCATTATTATCATAGCTTAGTTCTCTCCACATAACCGAATATAGTGGCTTAAATTCTTCCATTGGTAATCATCGTACTCCGCTAGGACCCCTTAGCCATCACTTTTTGCTAACCCTCCAGTAAGCTGTAGTCGTTCACTTCTTTGGGGCTTCGACTCAGCAACAGCTCTTCCCACACCAATGCCTTTGCGGAATGCAAAACTGCAAAAACTCTGCGCTTAAATCACACAGTCTCCTTCTAGACTGGTATTGTAATTACTCCCAGTTTAGAAAGGCAGGAATACAAGTATGTTAAGTGACTTGCCCAAGGTCACACAACTCTGCTCGTAGCACCAGGGGTCTAATTATTAGACACCCAAAAGGGAGTCTGCTCCTATTTTTAGAGTGTCCTCTCTTGGGGACATTGGAACAAGTTTATCAGTACTGAACTGACATGCCGGAGACGGCTCTCCCTGCCAAAAACATAACAGTATCCTGGGACTACCCACATCAAGTTTCCTAATTTGAGGGTGTTTCCTACACAGTGGAGCCCCCTTTAGTGATTAGGGAACATCTTTCCCTTCCTGTTTTTTTTTTTTTTTTTTTTTGAAATTCTACCCCTTGTGCACTTGGCTCTGACCTTAATTGCTTGAATAGCAATCCTGTATACGCAATCAGATTGAATAGGTGAATACCACATCCCAGCCGACAGATTTACAGAAACCAGAACTGTGTTACTTTGACCCTGAAAAAATTGCCCTCTTCACATCCAGGATGTGAGGCACTTGATGCTACGGAGTGATGGGGGGCCATTCTAAAACCACGGAGGGAATTACGTACAAAATCCCACTGAACCGGCTTTTCCCCATTGGGTTAATGTCGTGTCCTCGTAAGTGGCATGAAGGAGGCTTTATCGGTAGATGGGTACTGCTCCCAGCAGCCCACCACAGCCTACTCCCTGAGGTCTGCAACTAAAGGAACCTGAAAATTAAAAAATAATAATAATAAATAAATATCAGTACTGAGCCATGGCACCCCTTGCCTCCTTACCTGAGAGAGCCAAGTAGACAATTTGAATGAAGGGAAAAAAAAAAAAGGAAAAAAAGGCAAAATACCTGTGTCGTTGACTAGCATCATTGATAGGAAACAGGTTGACAAAATATTTACTAAGAGACCCAAGCAGACAATAGATCAGTAGAAAACAATTTCATGCGGTAAAAGCGTATCCGAATAAAATAAACGAGAAGAACATTCAGCAAATTGTTAACAATAATTTGTCATCTCTGCACTGGGATTATAAGCATTTGGGGGAGGCTTTTCTGTATTTTCTGAAACTGCAGCATTAAGCATGAGTTGCTTCCCTAATTAGGAAATAATTTTAAGGCAAAAATACATACGAGTTAAATGAACCATTCTGCCAAATATTTTCTCATGGAAGAAGGAGGAGATCGCCTCTTTTAATTCTTCTTAATCAAAAATTGAGAGGGGACTTTCTGGCCTCTCTTTCAGAGTTGACTGACCCTTTTTCCCTTCCACTGGCAGACAGGAGCAAAAAAAAAAAAAAAAACTGATGAAGCCACTCTCAGCTTCAATATTGATTTGCACGAGCTTGCCTTTTCCATTTCGGTGATCCTGGTGGGCAGAGCAGTGGAAATAAGTTATGTAAAAAGGTTTCTGCCTAGTTGTTGTTTTAATTAATCTGGGTCCCTGAATGACACACAGGCTTAATGGGGTGGCATGGAACCTGTCGCCGTTAAGTAATTGGTTTGAACCCAAACACAGGTTGTGATCAAAAGTTGTCACCGTCCAATGGCTACTCATTGGCCCATGTGAAATGGGTTGGTGGTCTCAGTCTCATTCCTTATGGACTAGTGTCAGTCTCATGAAAAGCATTACGTAAAGTAGCGCTAATTGGTTGACATTCTCAGCATGAAAGGGTGAATAAAGAGACTGAAATCTAAAATAGCCTTCAAAGTTAGGCTGAGGGTGGAAATAGGCAACATGGCACTGAAGAGAGTGACTTCCGGTGCCGGCCATGATGCCGGACTGGAATGGCAGCACCCGTTTCTGACGATTTTAGCCCAAGACCTGTTTTCATGGGCAGTGGAACCGAACCCAAGGAAACTGAAACTCTTGCGGACTTCCAAAATCCTCAGCCTTACCCCATCACAGTCCTGCCTTTTACTCAGAAGTCCCTGGGGCAGTTTGAGCAAAGATTCTACTAAAAGGCAACAGGCTGAAACAAACTTTGCTAAACCTTTAAAAAATTCTCCAAAGGAGATCTGGCTTCATTATGACCAAACAGTGTGTGTTCATCACTTTAATTATAGGAAAAATCGATAGGGCATATAAAAGTACATGGCATATTTTACCTGACATTTGTGCTTCTTCACTTTATTAAGCATGCCTTTCTGAGCAGAAATAACAGGCTAGAATTTACCGAAAGTCTCAGTATCTGAGGGCAAAGATTTCTCTTGCACTCCATTCAGCCCAGGTGGGTCTTTCCCATTTAAAATAGCGTGTTTTTAGTAAACGAATATGAAAACAGATTGAAAAGACAATAATGGATGCATTCTCCCATTAGTGCAACCAGCCAGATTACTAATTCACAAATATTGAAACTAGCACTGATTGAGATGAATGAATTTTCTATAATTTAATAATGCAAATCACACTAACAGCAGAGACCTCCAGGAACTGGTGGCTCTAGAAGAATGACTACAAATGCCAACTGATAAATGCACCGCTGATAGGCTTATTTATCTTGTGGCTTTACTCAAAATCTTTTCTGCCTTTTATGATATTTAGTGTTTACTCCGTGTCGCTTTACCTTTTACATGTTATAAACGACTATTTTCTTCTGAAGATCAGATGCCTGGAATTACGGCAGCTAAATAATACTGCAAGTTCATAATTTTGGGTTTTTATCAGGTATATTTCAGCACATGACACATCGGAGAGCCAGCAGCTGTTTTAAGTGTGTAGTAAGCATCACTAGAAGCTATTTTTCAAAAATTACCTTGCAAAAACAAAACAAAACAAATCTGGCAACATCACTTTATCAAAACAACAAAAAAAGTGGGGTAAATGCAAAACCTGGTTTTAAAGGGGAAAAAAATCCATCGAAAAGCCTTTATTTCTAGAACTTCTTGACAGATAAAATGTACTATTTAAGACATGGTTTAAGTAGCTCTATGATTCCAAACTTCTACCATGAAGCTTCATTAAAGTATATAAATTAGTACTACTGTCAGAGATGGCATTAAGTATTCAATAAGAGTAGACTTAATGCAATTAATAGCAATTAAAATTATACTTTTATGATGTCAGCCCCCAGCATTGTAAAGACATAATTGCCTATAAGGACTTTTGTACCATATTTATCCTCTAAAACTGTCCAATTTATATGAAAAATGCCAAAAACATATCCCATATGGGTACCATTATCTTCTTGGATTTTTAGAAGTAATCTGTCTTATCCAGCATGTGCACATTAGGCTAATTTGCTTTAATTAGTTTTTTTCTCATTTTGTTAATAGGCATGTTGATGTTAAGTTTTTATTTCGGAGGTACAGATGCTAACTTCACTCATTATGTTCCTATTAAGGGGTCAGTATACTTGGCGATAAGCTGGACTCACCAACTTAAATAGCATCTTTCTCCGAAATATTAGATGACGGAGCTTATCAAACATAAAAACTATATTGCTGTTATAGTAATCGTGAGCAACTTGAATTCTTGCTAATTAATTAGTAGTTAAATATGAAAGAACAGCTTCACTGTTTCTGCTGTGGCAAGGCATTTCTGTATGGCCATAATAAATTAGATAAACTAATGAACTGGTTTCAGAAACACAGTCATTTGTGACTCCTCAAAGCAGCCATAAGAATTACCATGAATCGATGCCCATGTTTTGCATTTAAGCCGGGAGGCTTAAAAAAGCCAAGAGGCTACAAAATAAGAAACTCTCTTCTCTTTTTTTTTTTTTTTCTCAACACCCATTCATGCCTCATGCCTCAAAATTTAAAGATATTTATTTAAAACTGATCTATGAAAATAATTATATTAATTCTTATCATTGGTTATCTTATCTGTAAAATTTTCTAACACTGAACTCCCATAAAGAAAAATAATTACATATATGCAAGGAGCAAAACATATAATTAAAAATTTTGTCAGTTGGCTCTCTGAGGACAGATTTTTTTTATATACAAGTAATTTAGAAGGTTCAGCAGAGTCCCCAGATGAAACTTGGAGGAAGAAGGGGAAATATTAAGAGTGGGTGTGCTTTTTTCTCCATTTGATGGATATGTTTAACTCCGAGTTTCTATATATGCCTTTACATCATGAGACATTCATTATATTCATACAGTCATTTTCTGTTCTTAGGTTACTTTTCAATTTTTCAATATATCAATTTCTGCTGTCATCATGAATAAACTTAAAATGCCATCTTAAAATTGTAAGATGATAATAAAATCATAGAATTTATTTAAAATCAGAAGTGCATTGTTTCACAATAAGCAATAAAATAATTATATTAGTTCAGGTGAGTTTGTTTCAGGAAATTTCCCATGTAAAGAGTATAAGTTGGGTAGTTGAATGGATAATCGAGGGAGTAAAAATTAAATTATTCAGATAGGCTTGACTAGGAAGGAAATACAGTAAGAATGTTGTTAAAATGCGTAATTTTTTAAAATAAGTCACAAGGTATACATGCATTATTTTATTCTCAACACAAAGAAACGTACTTCTTTTTTTTTTTTAAGATTTTATTTATTTATTTGAGAGAGAGAATGAGAGAGAGAGAGAGAGCACATAAGAGGGGGGATGGTCAGAGGGAGAAGCAGACTCCCTGACGAGCAGGGAGCCCAATGTGGGACTCGATCCTGGGACTCCAGGATCATGACCTGAGCCGAAGGCAGTCGTTTAACCAACTGAGCCGCCCAGGTGCCCCAGAAACGTACTTCTTCATATAGCTGTCAATAAAAAGATAGTCTCGGGATAGTATTACAGAATCATTTAGGAGCTTCCTGAAAAAGCAGCTTCTGTTGTTTGTTTGTTTTTGCTTTGTTTTTTTGGTGAACTCAATTTGTTCTCTAGGAGGCCTGAATTATCTTCTTGAGGCAGCCCGTAGCTGTATTGATAAAAATCTATACATTAAACATTTTCGTGCAACTAAAGGAAATAATTAAGAAATCAACAAAACTGAAAGACGCAAAAACTCAATTGCATGCTGCATCCTTTAACTGTTAGTCTCCAAGATTAAAGCAGCTTTCACAAGTTAAGAATGTTTAGCTAATGAAAAATAGAGTAAATAACAGAAAGTAGAATAAATTAGGATGTAATGCTTCCTCACAGCCCTACCACATAAGGCTTTCAGATACAATTTGAATGTAACAAGTTTTTCTGTATTCCTTTTGTCTCAGTTGGATTATAAAGCATAGTGATTACTGTTCATTGGAATTGAATTACTCTTGTTTATATTTAGTTTCTGGTTTCTTAGAAAAGTAGAATGAATGACACATCCGCCTTTGTCCCATTTGTACAGTGAGCATACACTCTAAGTCAATTGTTCAGTAACAATGGATGGGTGCTAGAAAAATAGGACTATGAGAAAGTGTATACATGGAATCAGCTTGGAGACAAAATGTAGCACAAATATTTTTCATTACAAGTAATTCTCACATTGAAACCAGGTTGTATTCCAAAAGGCATTTATAGGGAACTTGGTTGTTCAGGTATATAATTCCCCATAGAAACTATTTTAAATGGCGGGCTTAAGCTTAATTAACCCTGGATATAATTGAATTCCTAAAAGCAATCATCTGTGTTTTTGTGTGTGGTGGGTGAGCGGGGTAGGAGAGAAGGTTTTTTTTGGGTTTTGTTCTTTTTTTAATTGAGCACTTGCTATAGATTAGCCTCTGTGGCCAGTATTTTATTCCCATTTACAGTCCTATGAGACAGATAGTATAGATCTGTCCACTTTATAGATGGCAAAATCGATATCTATTTTAGGATTCAAACGCAGATCTTCATCCTTAGCTCAGATGTGGCTCAAAATTCAAAATAAGTGGGATTTACTGGTCCCAGATGTCTCTAGACTGAGACTGTGTTTGGTCCCCACAGTGACAGCTCGGACTTTTCTTTCCTCCCTGAAGAGCTCCATACTCAAAAGTGGACTTCCTTTTTTCCTCAGGCAAACTCAATAACCCAGAGTAGCTGATCGTAGCTGGGTAGTGAGAGGAAAGCATTGTGATAGTGGACCGCTGTTTACTGAGCACTTAAAATACATCAGGCTCCATTGGAGAAACCAGGGACACGGTGGTAAAAACATAAAATTCCTGCCTTCAAGTTTACCTTCTCTTGTGGGCAGAGAAATAAGCATAGAAACAAAGAAACAGACAGGGAGTGGTCAGAGGCATGCAGAAAATAAAGGGTAGGATGACTGGTCGGGGTAGGAGAGCAGGAGGAGAGGAAGGGAGCCCACTTTCCCTGGTAGAGTTTGAGCCGAGACTGAATGAAGGAGAGCGACAGCCATCTGAAGACTTGGGCGAGGGGCTTAAGGGCAGAAAACACCAGGCACGGAGACTCTAAGAGGTGAAAGAGCCTATCCATTTTAAGAAACAAAGAGAAAGCCAGTAGGGCTGAAGCAGAGAGTGGAAGGGGGACGGTGGAGGAAACCAAGTGGGGAGAGGAGTCTCGGTCGCCATGGGAGCAGTTTTAGGGAAGAGCTCCTGACCTGGCTTGCCTTGCTTTTGCCCCATTGTTCTATCTGTTAATGGAGAACAGACTATGAGAAAACATTTCAGAGGAGGATGGAAAATTCAAGCTGAGACAACTGTGACTTAGATCAAGATCACTCCAGCGGCACTTAGAAGTGTTCAGCTTTGGGTGTATTTTGAAGAAGAATACACAGGAATTAATAGTACTTGATGTTGTACTGGATATGGGATCAAGAATGGCCACTCGCTTTGTGGGGTGGTCTGAAAAATAGTGTGTGATGGTGGTGTTGACAGAGAAGATGCGTGAAGGTTCGGGTTTGGATTGGCTCCTCAGCGGACTGGATTATGATGGAGTGACCCATGATGAATGGATGACTCATGGTCCTGGAAGTCTCCTTTGTAACTAGTAAGTTCTGATGCAAAGACATCATTATTTGATGGAATTTTCACCATTATGGTAGAGAAGTAAATATAGATTTAGAGGATAGGATATAGATTGGAGGCTGAGGGTAATTATAGAGTTAAGTCTCACCTACTATGTACACCAGCCTTACTTTACATCTCTAATTGTTTTCATTCATTCCACCTCCAACATCACAAATTATCAAACATCTCCATTCGATTTCTGAATAGTGGGCATTTATTGGTGTCAGGTGGAACAAAGCTTACAGTAGCCATTCTATCTTGATGGGTTATTTCGCAGTCCAGTCCTTGGTAGGTAAGAGAGAGGCTGCCTGTGTAAGAGTGATGCCTTTCAAGTGAAAAGAAAAACAGGAACCAGCTAAATGGGGTGGGTGAGCATGTGCATCCACACATATGCTTAACGTCCCCGAAGTGCTGTCCAAAGGAAGGTTTCTGTTTAGTATCTTGGCCTCATATTCTCTAAAGGGGAATACGGATGCCTACTTGTAGGGCTCTTTGTTGAAGACCAGTTCCATTGCATGAAAGACCCTATCAAAATGCCAAGAGGAGAGAAATAGGATTAAGGCATGTTTGCCAAACTCATGGAAGTCAAGTCAGTGACAGAGCATCTCACTGAGGTAATCCACAGCCTGAAGGGTGTCTTGCTGGGAGTTTTAGTACAAGCTGTGGTAGAGATGTATTATATAACACAACAGAAGTCATAAGCGCTCTGCTCCTCAGTTTGTTTATCTGTAAAACGGAAACTGTAACACTCACCTACTCCGTAGGAACTTACTTTTTTTTTTTTTTTAAAGATTTTATTCATTTATTTGACGGAGAGAGACAGCGAGAGAGGGAACACAAGCAGGGGGAGGGGGTGGGAAGGGGGAGAAGCAGACTCCCCACTGAGCAGGGAGCCAGATGTGGGGCTCGATCCCAGGACCCTGGGATCATGACCTGAGCCGAAGTCAGACGCTTAACGACTGAGCCACCCAGGTGCCCCCATAGGAACTTTTATGACTAGCTAACAAAAAGGAACTAAGGTATTTATGGTGCGCACACACAAAAAAATGAAAGCCAGGGGCACCTGGGTGGCTGGCTCAGTAGGTTAAATGTCTGCCTTCAGCTCAAGTCATGATCTCAGGGTCCTGGGATCAAGTCCCACATCAGGCTCACTACTCAGCAGGGAGCCTGCTTCTCCCTCTCCTTCTGCCCCTTCCCCCTGCTCGTTTTTTCTCTCTCTCTCTCTCATTCTCTCAAATAAATAAATAAAATCTTTAAAAAAAAATGAAAGCCAAACCACTTTTATTGCTGCAAGAATAAGGCTTATGATCTTGCTTAAATAGTTAAATTAACTTGCATAGACATTGTGCTCTTTGAAAAGTTATCTGAGATTTCATCAGGGCAAGAAGATCCTTACAGATGCTTCTAGTTCAAGGAATAGATAGGCAAAATAATAAACAACTGGTTTCTACAACAGTTCTTCGAGTAATATTGTTGTTTGCCACTAAAATTCTTTAAATCACTGAAGAGCTGTAGAATATATAATTGGTTTTCTTTTCTCAGGAACATCTGATGAGAGTCATTGTCATTTCCACATTTATGACCCTTTTGAAAATCATGCACAGAATGCAAAAGTTTTTATTAGCTGATGATTGCCTATTGATCCATGTGTTAACTGGGAGTGATTTGGGCCATATGATAAAGATTTTGCCAAGCTAAGAGGGATCACTCTTACAAGTAGTATTTAGATGAACATCATTTGCAGAGGCCAACATTAAAAATTGAAAAATAAAAGTATGAAGCTCAAAAAGTTGAGCAGTTAGGCTTTGTTCTCTCCTGTACCTAAATCCATCTCCGACCCCAGGATATCCAAGAGAGAGACATTGTTTCCCCTAGACCCCAGCTAAGCATCAGTACCAAACAGTACCTAATTAGGCTAACTGGATAACCTTTCTCCTATTTATGATGTATAATTAACTGCCTGGTTCCCTATTCAGTAATTCCTGGATTGCCAAGGTTCTGAGAAACCACTTAAACCAGACCTGCCAACGCAACCCCACCTTGGATGGTGAGATCAATTCCTCTATGTGATCTCAGTGGTTAGCACAGAACTCACCAGGCCCTCAGTCATCATTAATCTACCCGTGTTAGGATCTCCACCATAGTCCAATAACTGTATTCTTGCCTCTTTTATTGTCAAAAAGCCTTGAGCCTTCTAGAGGTATCTTGAGGGAGCATACCATACCATTTAGAACATAAGCTTTCTATCAGACTGACCTGATTAGATTCCCAACTCCATCAATTATTAGTCTGTGAACTTGGGAACAATATTTAACCTCCCTGAACTTCCGTTTTTTCAAAGGTAAGATGGTTATAATAGACCATTCTTCACCCACTTCTGGAAAAATTAGAAATGCTGCGTGGAAAGCATCTAGCAGAGCTCTTGGCTCATGGTTAAACGCTAGTGACTATTCTGATTCTTTTACAAAGACTTCCTTTCGATCTCCTGAGTCCTTCCGTTTAAGCTGAGGTTTTGAGCCCCTGTAACAATTGCCAGATTTTTCTAGCACCAACAATCTTGTGTCTCATCCTCCTAGTATAGGATATGCGTGATTTCATTTATCGTGCTATATGCCCTCCTACTAAAATCAGACTCTTTGAATGGTGAGATGAGCATGAAAAGAAAAAGTCAGAACTTAAAGACTAAACAGGTGCTCCAGGACATAACAACTTGGATGAGGATGTCCAATAAATACTGTTGACCATATGTACCATGTTGAACAATGTAAGGGTTAGGGGTGTCGACCCCCCCCACGCAGTCAGAAACCTGTGTATAACTTTTGACCCCCCAAAACCATGTAGATGGTACAAAGGAACCAGGACAGACAGGCAAAAATCTGAGGTTGGCCCAAGGTATTGCCTGCTCTGACTCATTTGCGCCGTGCGCTTCTTGGACATTGCCCCAGAGTGTGCTTTGCCATTGACTCTTTTAAGTGACTTTGCAGAGATGAGAAGGAATGTTACACGTATACAAAACTTGTGAAGCAATGAGAATATAGTGCTTGCATGGAAGAGAGTCAGCGTCATGGCGTTCCAGAGATAATATGAGTTTCTATTAGCATATGAAAATGACAATATGGCATGAGTTACTAAATGTCATACAAAAACATCAGAAGTAGAATGAGGGAAAAAAACCTCCAGTATTCTTCAATATAAAAATAGCTTATATCCTTCTTCAAAATACAACTGATCCATATGTCTACATGACAACAAAGTCTAATAACGATGTTTTGTGTTATGGAAATGCTAATAGAACAATGCTTTATTCACCATAGGAATAATGAGGAATTTATTTTCAACCTAAAACCGAGTCCTCCAATTTTGATATAAATTCATTATGGAAAGGAGCAGCAGATCATTAACTTCTAGAAACTTTATGCTTATTAAGTATTTAATGAGTTTAACCTTTATGTTAAATATAAAATACTAAGAAACCATAGCTTCCAAACCTGCAAAACTCCTAATCCGTAGTCACTGTAATCCATGTAATGGGAAGTATCGTCTATGAACTTTAGAGATTTTAATTTGGTGAAAACTTAGTCTGCACTTTAGCTTGGGGCTGTCTACCGCACGCCAATGGGTTGTATTGTCTCTCTTTCACTGTGGTCAATTAGATGGGATTATTTCATTTCCAAAGACTGTTTTTACACAGGCTGTGTAGCCGTTCAGTGAAATATAATCCAACTCGGCCCCTTCTGCATCCAATAAAATCGTCAGTCAGTGTTGGGGGAGCAATCATTGAAATGATGAAATAGCAGTAGTGCTTGAAAATAAGCAATGGAAAATTCTGCAAAAGCTGAAATTATACCACCGGGACTTCCTTGATCACCACAGCCCATCTCTGGCCGAAAATCAGTTCTCCCTAAGAACGGAAAACCTGTCCTTAGAAAGGAAAGTGTTCTCGCGCGCTAAAATCACCTTCTAGGGGAGCATTCTCCTTGACGTGACTATGTCTGATATTTATAAGGTGGTCTCCACTTATCTCTCTCACATTATCAAGCATCTGCTCTTGCTTTGAGGTGCTACTGTTGTCAGAGATATTTGGTTCGATGGGTTATTTATTAGGAACCCACGAGGTCTGGGCATTAGTTCGTGCTTTGTCGTAGGCAACCCTTGGACTGTTTAAACCAGTACAAATGTGACATTAGGATAAACACGTAAGAAACAATATATTTTTAAAAGCCTAAAATGTTTCTTGCTTCCTCTCTGGAAACAAGAGTCTACAGCTGATCTGGGAAGGATAGAAAAGTTATCATTTCTTGGGTTGGAGAAAAGCATAAAGGAAGATCAATAATAAGTTAGACTCTGTTAGAGCTATCTATTAAGTCCAAAAGACCATTATCTTGCCTTGATTAGAGAGAATAAGTTGAAAAAGGGTGACTGATTGCATAATAAGAAAACCTAAGATAATAATTTCGAACACGAAAGTTGAAAACAAGAGCAACGTCAGGAATGCTTTGAAGAATTAATCAAAGTCGTCTGAGGACTGGCCAAAGCAGGGACAGTTTTCTTTCTTTTAATTTTTTAAAAAAATATTTCATGCAATAGAACAAACCAGAAAATCGTATTTGTTCTAAAGCTTCAGAACTACCACCATTACCACAACCCACCACAGTATTTGTATTTAAACCCGTATCTAGAATGTCTCACTTTCATCCTGTTATATAACCTGTTTGTGGTCAACCAGTTCGGCATTAGGTAGTTGAAAGATAAAATATTTCCCCTAGCTTAATGGACCTTGGTGCTTTTAAATATAACTTTAAAAAACAAAAACAAAAACAAAACAGTGACATTGGCTGCACGTTGAAGAAACAAAATAACATAGTTAGCTGGTATGGGTGGTCCTTCAAAACTATCATTTGTCTTGGCATACAAAGAAGCCATCTCTGTTTCTTGTTCTCTCTTTATGCTGTGGATGCTGAACATGAGTGGACTCTGGGTGTCAGCATGTCCAGCTGTTGCACGGAATCTGCCTCAGCTTGAATGTGGTGTGTCACACCAAGTTACCGGGCAAGAACTAACCAAACACGAGAGGAAATCAGACCTTTCTCATGTGAAAGCTGTTTGTTTTAAAAGCTGTCAATGACGGGCTGACAAATAGGGTAGAACAGTAAGTTCCAGCTCCATCAACCACTCCCTACTTTCCCCTTCTGAGAAAAATATAATCGCCGTGGCAAGTATGTGAGGAGCAATTCATGCACTTAGAGAATTCAGCGGTTTGTCTCTAAAGTGCATTGGGTTTCTTAAAAGAACGTTAGCATATAGATACATATTCATTACGAATTCTGGAAGATAAACAACGTATAAAAGGTGGAAAACAGCCTCTTCCCAACACTATTTAGGTGAATTTTATTCTATATGCAAGATGTAGAGTATTTCTGAAATGAAGAAAAAAGGGCTAGTTAGATTAGACAATTGGCTCATTGTTTGTGACTTCATAAATTCCAGAGATCATTCAGCATTAGGAACCTGAATTCCATTTATAATAGTATAAAATTCACATACCGATAAAGGAACTTTTCGCAAAGGCTTTAAATAGCACTAATGTTTTCCCAAATTCCAATTGAGCTTGTTGTCTGGCCTCTCTGGGTTTGGGGCTTCTTGAGGAAAAAAAGTTAATAACATTTCTTTTACATTAGGAAAATATATAAATGTCTCAAAAAGCAACCTCAACATCCTTCTGTTAGATCCCTGCCAAAAACAAGCTCTTTTAAAATAGACCAAGTTTCCATAGAGAGAAAGCACATTTACTTCAACTCATTTCTTGATATTTCATTAACACTGAGGTGTAGGAAGCTGTGCATGAAGTGAGTCTGAGTTGATGAAGATCAGGGGTTCAGATAATCACTGGAGGTGGAGAGAGAAAGGGCTTCTTCCTTTGGGTAAAGACTCATCACTGACAGCAGTAACGGTCTTTGTATTGGGGCTTTTTGTTCTTCATACCTGTAGGTCATGGGGCACCTGTCCTTCCTGAGGACTTACCCTCACGTCTCAACTCTTGAGTGCTTTTCCCAAAAGCAACCAGCATTTGCTTGGCTTTCCTGTCATCTCTTAATACCCGGCCTTCTTACAAAAGCTCATATTGGCCTTGACTCTTGACTTTGCCTTTCTTATGACATAGACCATTACATTGAGTCTGATACCAATGTCAATAGACTTCATTTTTTATATAAACTTTGTCACTGGATCAATTGACATATTATACTTGTTCAAGTGAATACATTGGTTATTTTTTCGTAATTGGATGGCCACTAGTGATTTGAATAATGGGTATTTTCGAAATACAAATAGTGGATGCACAGCATGTAGGTAACTTAAGTACCAACTCTACCTGGGAATCAGCAGGTATTCTTGATGACTAAGTACCCACATTTACCTTCTGGTACTTCAGCATCTCTCTAATTACAATTATATTTCATGTCCATCTTATCAGGTTCTTGGAAAAGAATACTATATATAAATCACCGTAAGCAGGTGGGTTACCAACATTTTCTTGTAGTTTAGAATAGTGTGATCCAAGCCTGTGACCAGTGCTTCCTCCCAAATCTCCTGAAATTAGAAAGCTCGGTATAAGGGTTTGGAAATAAAATTAGACCTAACATATTATACCCATGGGTCACCAGCTTAAAACTAACTAAACATACACGCATATTAATTATTTTGACAAAATATCTCATGGTTAATTATAAGAATATATTTTAAGTTAAGTAGCATTTAGATAAGACTGTAGGCTTTCCCATAATGATTTTCTTTCTTTCTTTTTTGGCTGCAGTAGATACATTACTGTTATGTGCGCAATTGACATATTGACTTTGTTTTCTTGTTATTTAGTCATTGTGTACTTGAGGTTGACAAGGGCAATTATGTCCCACAATGTTTACCAGTCACTACATGTGCCAACTCTCCCACTTTTTATAGGGCAATGATTAGATTTATAATCCTACTCCCTTTTATTGCTATGTGCAATTATCTTAAAACTACTTTTAACCTTCTGGATCTTTGAGTTTAAACAATATTTCCCAATAGACATGTTTGCTGTTCCAATAAGCATTTTAAAGATAACATATGGTTTTGTTTAGTTAATCCATTCATGAATACTGAAAAAAGAAATAAGACCTTTTAAAACTTAGCTTGTTTTCTTATCCTCATTATTTTAACGCCAGTGGAAAAGAACATTCATTTTTGTAAGTAAAGAGATATGAGGAATATTGGATCTATAACCATATTGTGGTTCGCTTATGTTAAAAATGTTCTAGTCTTGTTAAAATACAGCTCTTTATAAAAACATAATGAAGTATTACTTTGTTCTTCTCTTCAATTTTGAATCACTGAATTGGATTTCATTCTGAAAAAGACAACATTCACGTTATGCTTACTGGTTTCTCTGCATGCATACAAATATATATATACTTATATATATATACACACACATATATGCAAATATATTAAAAATTGACCAACTGGAAATAGAAATGGGCTTTAGAGTAATTATCAGAATATGGTTGAAGAATAATTTATATGTTGACATATGTTGCACCCATAATTACACATATTCCAACATATATAGGAGTTTCCAGTTTAAAAATAAACGTCTATCAACTGATGTGTTATATAAAGTGCTGTAGGTTAAAATCAAGTACTGAAAACCTGACTTTTCAAAGAAAAGATTAGTATTAGTATGGTTAAGTTCCTGAGGAAACACCTGATACTCTACGTTGAAACATTCTCTTACTTTCTGATGCCTATAATGGAATAAATAATAGTGTGCTTCATATAGCACAGTATTATATTATGCTTTATGAAATTCATACCTTTTTAAAGTAATTCCTCTTCTATTTTTAGTGTAAAATATTAGAAAATGGAAAACAGCAACGAGGGGTACCTGGGTGGCTCAGTCAGTTAAGCATCCGCCTTCAGCTCAGGTCATGATCTCAGGGTCCTGGGATCGAGCCCCCCATCGGGCTCCTTGCTCAGCAGGGAGTCTGCTTCTCCCTCTCCCTCTGTACTCTGTCTCTCTCTCTCTCAAATAAATAAATAAAATCTTGAAAAAAATAAAAGTAAAAACAGCAACAAAAACTCTAATGTATTAACCAAGTTTCTGTATCTCATGCTTGCATCCCAGAGGTCATTAAATCCAGTGAACATGTTTAGACCACGTGTGATGTGAACTCTTGCATTATACACAGTCGGCGGTGACCTGTCTCCAGCACCCCCTTCTCTGGCTCTGAAGACACCACTCTGTTCAGTTTCCCTCTGGTTTCTCTGCTGTGTCTTCTAGCTGCTTCGCAGAACTGTCTTTCCACATGCAGCTGAAATCCTATACAAAGTGTTTACACTCTCTCAAGAAAATCTTATTCATGCCAGGCCCTACAATTATGGCCTATACCTGCGTGTCTCAAATGCATATCTCCAGCCCTGGCCTCTTCTTGGAAGCCCAGCCCCATGTACCGCACTGCGCATTTGCACGTGTCCGTTCATCTCTCTCTCTGAGGCTCAAAACTGAGCTCATGATCTTTCCCTTCAAGCCCGGTATGTGCTTCCATTTTTCCCTTCTTCCGATGGACGCCGCCATCTTCAGAGTTGCACAGCCCAGATATTGGGAGTCGTATTTTATACCACCCTCTCTCTCACTTTCCATAACCAGATCCACATGATTTTATTCACGCATTTTCTAAATCCATTCACTGCTCCTTCTATCTTGCCACAGCCTTGGTCCAAACACCCCTATACCTTGTCCTGTTTGTCCCCTGAGTTTCCTAACTGGGCTCCTCACACCCAATTTCACTTCTCCCTCGTCCATTTTCTATGCTGTAACAGACCATAGTTTGATATTCATGTGCTTTTACTTCCTGAAGACGTTCCATGTGCTTTAGAAAAGAAGACCGATGTTCTTAATGTAATACACAATATTGTGAATCATCTGACCCCTGCCTACCTTCGTAGTAGCTTCCTTTTAAGCCACTTTCCCCATGGCTCCTGCACTTCAGTTGCTGTTGCACTGTCTTCCAGAAGTAGCCACTCTACTCTCTCTAGACCCATGCTGTTCTAGAACCTTGCCCTTCTCCATCAAGACGTGGGGTCTCTTCACCTTTCTTGGACGTTGAGTAGGCTTGTGGCTATTGCAAATAGTAGATGAAGGTGGATGTGATGCTGTGTGACTTTCAAAGCTAGGTCATTTTAAAGGAATGATGCTCCCACCCGGCTCCTCACTGGAGAATGCAAACCCAGCCCTTCCAAAGAGACTTCATGGAGAGGCCTAGATAAAGGGGAACTGAGGCATGAGGCCAACAGGCAGCATCAACTCCCAAGTGCGTGAGTCACAGGCCTTCAGATTATTCTAGTTTCCAGCCTTCAGGTCTACCAGCTAAAGCCCCAGAGATCATGGAGTGGAGACAAGCCATCTCCACTGTGTCCTGTCCAAAATTCTGAGCCCCCCAGATTCATGAACATAACACATGGTTGTTTTGTGCCATGAGTTTATGGGGTGAACTGTTACACAACATTAGATAATTTAGAATGACCATCCTGGCCTTTTTCACTCCCCTGCTCTTATAATACCATCTTCTGCTCTAGCATTTTCCCTCTCCTGGACTTTTTTACACAAATCCTCCCTAATCACTCAACAGTTAGTGTTTCCTTATCTTTTGGAAATCAGCTCGTGTTTCAGCAAAGAGCAGTATAGTTACGGAGCATAGGAAGAACACATTACCAGAAGACCATGCATCCTGTACTGAAGGAATAGATGTAAATAATAGTGGAATTATCTGGCATGCCATGGCTCTCAGACACAGGCCTCGAGGGTGTCCTGGAAGCTAAAAATCTTACTAAAACCTAAGAAAAAAACAACAGGAAATAAACTCGAATTTCATGGGCCATGCCCGGGAATATGTGCCAGATAACACTTTTGGGGTCATTTTTAAGTTCTTAGTAATTTCTTACCCCCTGCAAAACACTCTTGCTCACCTCAGGTCAATGTTAGGATAAACCACGGCCAAATAGTGGCAGCCGTGGCACCCTCCCTGTGGCCGGAGGACAATTCTTACGAGGATCTTGGCACATAGAGGAAGGAGCTTTGTTATATTTAGAATATTGGGAATAACTGTAAGAAGATACAGGACCATGTAATAATTTTTTTACCAAAAATCTGTTCTATTTTTGTTTGTGCTTTCTTTTCACCAATTTTCCCATAGCAAGCGTACACGGTTTCTTCTTACAGAGTCTGTATATCATCAGAGCAGTTTCACATTGTATCTTTATGGTATTTTAGGCATTTTTAGCCTGTCAAATAACCCTCCCACCAATTTACTGGTCCATCATATCAAATTTCTCCACTTTTCTTTCCAAATAAATGGTGGGTATGCAAAGAGGTATGTTTGATTCAGAAACAGCATCCAAAGAATTTTGTCTCAGTCTTGAGCCCAGTACTTTGCCTTATCCCAGATTGCTGCTTGTTACTCAAATGGAGCTTTGGTTTGGTGTGGTTTGGTTTGGTTTTTCAATTTTTTTTAATTGACGTATAATTGACATATAACATTATATTAGTTTCAGGTATATGACGTAATGATTCGGTATTTGTATATACTGCAAAACAATCACCACAATGAATCTAGTTAACATCCATCACCATAACATAGTTACAATTTTTTTTCTTGTGATGAGAACTTTTAAGATCTACTTTCTGAACAACTTTCAAGTATGCACTACAGTACTATTAACTAGAGTCATGGTGATGTATGTTACATTTTAAAATTGAAAGTTTGTACTTTTTGACCGCTTTCATCCATTTCGCTCACCTCCACCCCCTGCCTCTGGCAATCACCAATCTGTTCTCTGTACCTATGAGCTTGGTTTTCTGTTTCGTTTTGTACTTTTTAGATTCCACATATAAATGAGACCTTATAGTATTTGTCCGAATTATTTCACTTAGCATGTGCCCTCAAGGTCCATCCTTGTTGTCACAAAGGGCAAGATTTCATTCTTTATGTGGCTAAATCATAATCCATTATCTAAATAGACTACATTTCCTTTATCCATCATCCATTAATGGACACCATGTCTTGCCTTTTATAAGTAATGCCACAATGATCGTGGGGGTGCAGATATCTTTCTGAGTGAAAGATTTTCTTCAGATAAATACCCAGAAATGGAATTGCTAGATCATGTTCTATTTTGATGAACGTCCATACTGTTTGCCATAGTGGCTACCCCAATTTACATTCCCACCAACACTGTACAAGGGTTCCCTTTTCCTCACGTCTTCATCAACACTGGTTATTTCTCGTCTTTTTGGTAAAAGTCATTCTAACAGGTGGGAGGTGATATCTCATTGTGGTTTAGATTTGCATTTCCCTAATGATGAGTGATGTTGAGCATCTTTTCATGTGTGTTTTGGCCATCTGGATGTCTTTGAAAAATTTATATTCAGATCTTCTGCCCATTTTTTAAATTGGATTTTTTTTTTTTTTTTTTTTTTTGCTCTTGAGTTGTATGAGTTCCTTATGTATTTTGGATATTAATGCCTTCTCAGATATATGATTTGCAAGTTTCTGCTTCTTTTTGAGATAATGTATAAGGATCCAACTCATGACTGCAATAATAACATGGACTTTTTTCCTAGTAGATATGCTAGGGCTTATACTGTCAAATAAGTGCGCTCCTCCAAACTAGTCTGCTTGGGCAGCCCTTGTCTTGTCAGTCTGTATTACCTTTGTTCAATGCACGTTGAAATTGCCATCAGAGAGTAGATTTCAGTTACAGAGGAGTATCATCAGGGGTTTTTGGGTTTTGTTTTGTTTTGTTTTGTTTTAGAGAGAGTGTGTGCATGAGCAGGAAGAGGGGCTAGGGGAGGGAGGGAGAGAATCTTAAGCAGGCTCCATGCTCAGTGCAGAGCTCGATCCCACAGTTCAGAGATCATAACCTGAACCAAAATCAAGAGTCAGATGTGCTCAACTGACTGAGCCATTCAGTGCCCCAGAGTTTTATTACTCTGGATTCATCGAACACTTTTCCTTGTTCTGGTATATTTTTCTTTTTTTCTTTCTTTTTTTTTTTTTTTTTTACTCCCGTCCCTTGTTCTTCTGGGCCACTTTACTCCAGGCCTCCCTTTCTCCTCTGATGCTGAAGTCAGCAGCTCAAGGACTTCTAGGGACCAGTCTAGAACCGAAAGCAACACCTCTGGGAAGAAGAGCGATGAGGCTCAAGGAGAATCTGTTGGATCATCATCTATGAATAACATGGATACAATTAACTGAGCACTCTGAATTTGACCAGTAGAAGTCAAATTTTGTCTAAAGTTACATTTTCATTTTAATGAAAGACCTAACCTTTTTCTGTGAGTCAAGTAGTCTACATAGAATTTTGAAAAATTTGGTTACCCTAAAATTAGTAAAACTGGGTGCTAATACACTAACACACCGCAGCTATCTGCCATTAACCTCCTGCTCTACTGGATAGAGCCAGGGCAGCAAATCCATGGCCTCCATTCTCGACCTATGGGGACATAACTAATCAATCAAAAAACCCTTTCCCAAAAAGCCCCAGCTAGACTTCACCATCCTCATCACAGCCATCCAGCCAGGCTCCGCCAGTCAGTATAAGCTGGCCAAAAAAAAAAAAAAAAAAAAGGAATTTCTTTGCCATTTCAGAAATAAAGATAAGCCCATTTTCTCCAGAAACGTATTATGACAATTGAGAGATTTTCTGAGGAAAAGAGGATGCGAGCAGGGAAAGAAAGGACCTAGAGGTGACAGGAGGGCCCCTCCTGTGGTTCTCACAGCAGCACATTAGACTAAATTAGATTTATTAAATTAGCTAATTGTCACGTTGGAAGGCCCAGGCAGGCTGATCCTGAGATGAGGAACAAAACAAATAGGTTGCAGCCTTGCAGATGCGGCACCGGGGAAGCATTTAGCCTCGCTCGACTCCGGGCAGCCGGGCCTAATGAGGTGCACCGGGGGCTGTGGGCTCCCTAGAAGTCTCTGAGCTCCAGAGGACAGGCCCCGGGACCCAAGACCCGTCTCAAAGGGGTCAGCCTCTCCAACTGACATGCAGAGAGATTAACAAAATGTTTAATTAATGGTAAAGTTCATCAAGCCAAACAAGCCCATCCCGGCTGTACTTACAAGAGCAAAAGTCTAGTCTGCCAGGAAACATTTTTGCACAAATAGTCAAAATGAGACTTAGGATTTTTAATTCAGGGATGCAGGACATACCCATTTGTAAAGGGGAATTCAGGGGAATTAAATTCCACTCTACTTTTTTCTTTCTCCTCTGTCACTACAACTGGTGTTCAGGGCAAGCTCTAAGGGTCAGCTGATGCATGATGCAGGAGGGGTCTCGGGGGGCTGGTGTGGGAGCACAGGTCTCCTCGGGGACCGCCCACAGGGGCCCCCACCCTCCTGCAAAGGCCATTTAGTTGTCAGCAATGACTGAGAACCCAGCTCTACACAATGGCAGCCAGGTGGTCTTCCAGTCCTTAAATCCCCTTACCTCTTGTTAGAATGTTAATAGCAGGGGAAAAAAGAAAAGTCACACTTAAAAATAGCATCCTGAACATCTTTGTTTTTCTCCCATTGGACTTCCTACTAGATTCATAAAATGGCAGCACTCACCAAACACGGCCGTGTCTCGTGCAGGTGTCCCAAAACCCCCATCATTTCATTGTGGTGCTTTTTTAATTCCTGAGTTTCACATTTTAAGGTGACCGCGTTAATCCTACCTTGCCCCGAATATCTTAGAGAACACTGGCATGGTCCTTAAAAACACCGAGTTTGTTCTTTAAAAATCTTGGATGTTCCTCAGCATGTGTCAGGGAAAAGTTTCATAAATCAGTTAGTCTTTACTGGTGATTTGGGGAGCCTGATATTTCTCAGCCACTTAAAATACCTGAGTGGTTAAAGATCCCTCTCTGATGATTCAATTTACTGTGGGGTATGGTTTTTCTTGCCCCCTGTTCTAGATACATGGATACTTCCATGTGATATTACACAGATGATGGAGATAAATAGGGAAATGTGTAGAAATGTGCTATATAAAACAAATTATTACATCCATTCTTCTATTTTTCTTTCTCTGTAACGAATTTCTTAAATTTCTCGTGCTACGATCGAGACACTTGAGGTTATCTGATCCAGGGAAGCTTTACTGGCAGTAAAACTCTTTGCTCTATTTATAAAAAATGTACTTTATTCTCAATCCTCTCATAGTAAAACATTATTTGCTCTTACTGCCTTGTTAGCTTGGCATCGTTTTTGTTTTTTAGATTTTTACCTAATGCCGTATTTTTTTTAAGATTTTATTTATTTGAGAGAGAGAGAGAGAGAGCACGAGCAGGGTGAGGGGCAGAGGGAGAAGCAGGCTCTCTACTGATCAGGGAGCCCGACACAGGGCTAGATTCCGGGACTCCAGGATCATGACCTGAGCCAAGGGCAGACACCTAACCGACCGAGCCACCCAGGTGCCCCCCTAATACCATATTTTTAAAGGCAGTTTTCACAACTGCTTTGTGCTCAGCCCCATTGATGTCCCCCATGAAGCTCTTTGAGTCTGGTCTGTGTGGTCTCTGGAAAAACCCTTGACTTCAGGAGGAAACTTGAGAGCAATTAAAGCACTGAGGTCTAACTAGAAAGTGTGATAAGATCCACTGGCCAAGCTTTTGTCTCCAACATTCTCCACAGGCACCGTCTACTTGCCTAGAAGAGCATAGGGAGTATGTGATTGAGTCCATCCATAATTATCTTTAAATAATAATATCATCAAGTAAGAATTATTTTTTTTGCCAAGGAACATAGGTCATTAGCATATAAAATTAGATACTTTATTTCTTTTTTAAAAATTATCTTGAAATTTGTTATTAATATTTATTTTAGATTGTTTTCCAGCATATTTTTATGTAAAGCAATAAAATAATTTGTAATGGCACTGTATGAATTAACCTACAATTTTAGAACAATTTAAAATATAAAATGTAGCATTTATAATTTGGGCCCTTTCAATTTTTTCTGGATTCTCTCAGGAATTAATTTACCAAATGTCATAAAATCCTCCAAGTATGCCCTCATTGTTTGCCTTATAATTAATACATATTCCAAATATAGACAAGATGATATGCAAAATTAGGTGGTCTGTGGATTTTAGATATAGGCCGGAGAGAGCAAGTTTTGGAATTGGCTACCTTCAACCAATCTGCCTCACGGACAGCCCTGCCTCCCCAGATCCTCCCTACCTTGCCAGTGGCCCCTGGTGCCATCCTCATCCAGTCCCCTGACCTCCCTACTATGGCTGGCACTATGGATGAAGCTCTACTCCAACCCAGTCCTGCCAAAATACGGGTATGAGCAAAGCAAGAAGTTTGGTAGATTATGGACCTAGGTTGTTAGAGAGGTTTGTTTGTCTTTAATCTTCTATCACACGGAGTGAAAAGTAGCTTGGTGGTATGTATAATAAAATGGGCTTTTTCCTGGATTGAGTTCTACATGGTAATGAAGATGAGTGTTGTAAAGATCAGTGTTGAAAGAGGTGGCGCTCTTTCTGCTGGTAAGCAATATTCAGCCTGTTCTGTTTTGAAAGGGGAATATGATTTCTGAGACTCATTTCTTCACTCTAACCTCTTTATTAGGAAGTTTAGTTGTGGCAACATATAAAATCCAGATACAGGGGCGCCTGGGTGGCTCAGTCGTTAAGCATCTGCCTTCGGCTCAGGTCATGGTCCCAGGGTCCTGGGATCGAGCCCCGCATCGGGCTCCCTGCTCGCCGGGAAGCCTGCTTCTCCCTCTCCCACTCCCCCTGCTTGTGTTCCTACTTTCGCTGTCTCTCTCTCTGTCAAATAAATAAAATCTTTTAAAAAAATAAATAAATAAATAAATAAAATAAAATCCAGACCCACACACAACTTACTTAGATAAGAACTTAAGAAATGCGGTTCCCACAGAATAAAATAATGATTCAGGCTTTTTAAGGCATTTTTCTTCTAGTCATTGTATGCTTTGCATGAGGACCATATGAAGGGAGTGGTAGAAGCCCGTAAATTACCATAGTATTAATTTGCATAACAAAATTCCATCAGAGACCCAACTGGAACTTCTTAAGAGACATTTTCAGACAGATGGACTGAGATGATTTTCTCTTGCTCTTTTACAAGCTAAGGGCACACATTATGATTTATTTGTGATGTCTTTAGAGGAAGAGAAAACAGAACAGAGATCTTAAAGCTTCTGAGCAAGGAGCTTATGATGTTATATCAAATGATAATGCAAGCCACATGAAATTTATGGTGACGCAGGAAAATACATTGTATACTTCCCGAGAGCTGGGAGTGGCGTTATGAACATCTGGGGTTAGGGAACATCTAATTCTGAATGAGTAGTTATTTGGTTTACACACCCAGATAAAGGACCATTTAGTTCTCTTCTGGTAGGGGATGATTCTTTTGGTTTTCAATATTAATTAATGTATGTGGAATGAGATCAATTTGCTAACTTTCTCCTGGTCACCTTGTGAATTTATGCCGAGAATCCTGAGCCTTCGGTCCTCTGCAGCCAACCACCCTGGTGAGGGGCGGCCACCATCACACAGACTTGTAGTATTTTTTTTTTCTTAACTATTTGCTTAATTCAGAGATGTGAGCTGAATGGGAAAAAATGTGGCTGGGTTGTAATCACTTGGAATGTTTGAAATGCTTCGAATGGACGGAGATATTTTGCTTCAGAGAACCTTTATTTAGCAGTGTTCGTAGGCGCTGAGAAAGCCAGCATTCCAATCTCAAACTCACACGTTCTTTGACAAGTTACTTGAGTCCCCAGCATCACTCAGACCTTTGTGTAATGAGGATAATAATATTTATCTAGCTTGGATGAAACCTTCTGTTGCACGTTTCATAACACTTCACATTGACCAAGTGGCATTCCCTTTAAGATTCTACGTGCTTTACAAATAAGATTGATTGGATAGTTTGGCGCTTCCTATCACAGAGTTGTATAAACAATAAACAAACAAACAAACAAAGAAATCACATTTTACCCCAGATCTTGAGATATAAGAATAGCTAATATTTGCTAAGCGGTCATCTTGTGCCAGCCAGTATACATGATCCCATTTAACTCTCCAGCAATGCTGTGTGGATTTTATTCCTATTTTTATTATAAAAGATGAAGAAAGTTCCCCCAGGATTGTCCAGTAAGTGGCCATGTTCAGGTCATGGCGCAAACATCCGCAACCTCCCAAGATGGCCAAAAGCCAACGATGTCAGAGTTGTCTCTCAGCAAGGGCCGCAGGAAACAAGCTCATGGAACAGCTGGATTTGGATTTCGTCATCCAGTTGCCCGAGCCAGTTACCTCATTCATGATAATATATTAGGGTATTTCCCTTTGTAATTCTCAAACTACTCTGACGGTGTAATGTTTGGTGGCTGTTTGGTGTTTCTTTGGCTGCACGGCACCCTATTGTCCTAGTGGTGGCCACCCCTGGCCCCGTGGTTTGGAGATCTGCCCCCATCGCTCCAGATCCATGTGGAACTGAACATAGAAATAGCAGATCCCCTCTGAGTCATGTTCGCCCTAGCCTGCCAGTGTCCCATGGGCTGCTTCCTTGGTTCCAACGCCCCTGGCAAGAGCTGCTTCTCATCCTGTGCTCTCATGTCCCATGTGGGGGCGTGAAATGAGGCACGAGGACTAGCGTGTTCACCGCGTGGGCACCTCCTCCTTTACTCTACACACAGGGTCTTCACTTCACTACATTGTACGGCCAATACCTCCAGTTCAACTAGTTAGACCAGTTCCCACAGTGTTTTTCACTGAAACGTCTTGCTTGTATGTACCGATTCTGTTATGAAAGGATACCACCAAAGCAAGACTTAAAAACTAAATAAAGGAGCATAGCTTCTGCTCTGCCATGAAACATCTGGTGAAGCTGTGGGGACAGCTTGAACATACGTAACTATGTAACAGTTTAAAGTGATCATTGGAATTGAATCACGAATCGTGTTATCTACCAACTTCAAAATCTTCCAGTGGTTTTCCATCACTCCCAGGATAACAAAAATAATTTTCACAGTAGGTCTCAAGGCTCAATGGGGGCAGGCTCCTCCCCCCACGCTCCAGCCTCACCTGGTGCCATGTCTTCCTGGCCCATCAGTCCTGCCGGTTCCTGACCCTGCAGCAGCTTCTGCTGCAAGATTTTTGCACACACTCCTGTCCTCTTTCTCGCACTGCCCTACTTCCCCTCAGCATTTCTTATTTGTCAGCTCTCATTCCAACTTCCACAAGAAAACTTGAAAATGCACCCAAAATTAGAATAGACCCTCTGTTATACCCTCCCGTACAACATCGTTCTTTTCCCTGAAAAAACTTACCAAAATGTGTAATTATCATGTATTTGCCTACTGGTTTAATGTTCTTCTAGACTTCTTGGCCTGTGAGAGCCTTACGTTGTTCACCGCTGTGTCCCTATCACCTCGGAATATTCTGACAGACATTAAGTGAACAATGAATATTTGGTGAATGAAATAAATTTAAGTGGGGAAATGTAATATCCAAATGTTAAGAGTAGTCAGTCTTTTACTTTCTTCCTTAAATGTGTACTTATTGAAAAGAAAGAACATGTATCATCTTTCTAACAAAAAAAATTAAAAAGTTCCAAAAGAAAAGAAAGAAAAAGAGCCACTTACTGAATTCCTAAACATTGGTCTCCACAGATGAATACACATATTCTAAAAATATGTTTAGGCTAACAAATTCATATTTTAATAAATATAAAGCTGAACATAATTCCTACCATGCTCTTCCCAATTCATTTTATTTCTTTTTAAGTCTACCTTGTTCACAAAGCATTCCAGAGAAGGAAAACAGTGTGACCATTTTCTAGCCATTTCTTAACTATCAAATGCAACATGGAATGTTGAAATTTGTGCTCAGAGTATGAATCAGAAAATTATTTTCAACATACTTTAAACATGTATAAACTGTAATAGTAGTTCTTCACTCAAACCATTTTAGCAATATTAACAGCATTTGTGGGCCGAAGTGGATACTGGCTGAGGGGAGGAGGGCGGGGGTACCACCAGAAAACAAAAAAACAAAAAACAAAAGCCCTCTTCCAGCTTTTTAATTTTTTTTTCAAATATAAAAGCTTGCCCTGAGCAGAGGCATTTTTCACAGTGCTGTCAGCAGCAGACCTAATTGCTTTTCATGTAAATTAAGAATATGTACCTTTGTTTAAACAGTAATCTAGGTCAAAGTGAGGTGGTTTATTTGTTTTAGCCTATTTGGAGCTTTGAAGTGGCACTGAAAGCATGCCATGAAAGTTCCTCCTGAGCTGCATTTATTTAAGTAAGAAAATGTTTCTCTCTTTTTTTAAAAAAAAATGTTTCTCTTTTTAACTTTTTTTTTCCTCCAACTTCCACCAACCAATAACTGCGATCCACTCCGTGCAATACTTAAAGATCCCCAACAGCTTTGTTATTTGAAAAACTTGGGGTTTGGGGTGGCTGCTATTTATTTTTTAATATTCTATCTTTGTGGAAGCTTGATGAATCTGAAAATGCCTGCAGAGGGGAAATATTGACTTAAGACCATTTGCGTTTGAGTTTGCCTCGGTAGAATTATGATAGGTTTTTCCTGCCATCCTGGATACAGACACATTTGGGTTTTCTTGTCCAAAGAGATAGAGAACTACCCTGATTTTCAGAAAAATTTTGAACATAGATTATATCACAGGGAGGAATTTCTGACTGACCCCTCCTGGTTTATGGCACCAGTGATTGTAAGTGTGTACGACCGATCATTGGCCCCCTGCGTACAGAAAATTGTGTCTCAGCAGGTTTTTCTACCTGGGATCTGACAAAAAGGCTTGTTCGTTTGTTTGTGTGTTTGTTTTGAACATTTCATGACAGGGGAGTATTCTGTGGACAGGATGCCACAAAGGGAGCTTATTTTTAAAGATCAAAGAAATGTTTTCTCACTTACATAATTTGTAGGAGCATAAATTCTCATCTGTATCAGAAGTCATTGTCATTGTGATCTCTTGGTTGTCATGCTCTCATGAATATGATGCATTAATTAAAAAAATAATTTAGAGGCATTCCAGGTCCCGTGGAGGTCACAGAACTCTAAGTCTAAAATATAGGCACTTTATAGAGAGGGAACCAATTCTTCACTGCTATGGGATTGTCATGTTATTTCACCCACCATAAGAGAACATTACAATAATGCAGTCCTATTACACATGTCATTCTTTGAATATGTGCTTAATAATGAAGGAAAAATATGGAATGTAAACTATAGCTCTGGGGAAAAAAGCAGTCATTCTAAAGATTAACTACTGGTCAGAAAGAAAATGCAGAATCAGGATTCTAAGAGAAATGTTGTTTTTTTGTTTTTTAAGAGGCTATAATAATTTTTTTTACCAAAAACAAATAAATAAATAACCCACATCTTGTTGTATTTTGTATTTGTTTTGTTTACCAGAAAGTGGATATTTTTGATGTCTATACTAAATACTTCCGTCCAGCAGAAGTTTAATAATGGGGGTAGAGAGGAGGACAGAAAAGTTAAGACACTGTAGCAATTTAATTATGAAAGAATAATTCTTCTGGGAGTGGGGTGGATCTGGATAGTGCTTGTTTGTGTTACGTTTATGTATGTGGTATTTATTTATAATCCGCCTTCAAATAAATGATGTACAGTGTACTTATTTAAACTCAACTTTCTATCAAAAATGTTTAGGGTAGTTAATCTTGCTGTCACTAATTTATAAAGTGAACTTCTGTTTTTATTCGTAAAACTGTGAGATGCACGTGGAAAACTGAAAAACTCTTCATGTTATCCTTATATTTGCATGAAAAATGAGAGTTGTGAAAGGAAAATATACTGGAATGGAATATGTTTAACATCATAAGATTAGAAGAAACTAATAGAAGTTCCAAAGATGCGTAGTAGAAAATTGAGGTTGAGTTGGATCGTTCATAATACCCAAGTGCTCGCATTCTTTATTTTGGACAAATGCTCACATTGGAGCTGGTTAGCAGGTTCCATGAACAGTCTAAATGGTAACTTCGTTTTCAGCAGAAAATATATTTCATATACTCTTGTAACGTAGTGAAATATCCTACAATAACATGTTGCAAAGTTTCAAATATCAAGAAACCTGAAGGTTTGTTTCTATCAGGAATCACGCAGAGTTCGGTTTGTTATTTAAATTATTTTGTTCTGCATATTGAGTTCAAAGTTTACATTTCATTACTACTGCATTACATGGAATTGAAGACTTGGTAAGACAACCCAAGTGAGCAGGTTGAACTTGTTATCAAAAACACCAGCAAGGCGGCGCCTGGGTGGCTCAGTCGTTAAGCGTCTGCCTTCGGCTCGGGTCATGATCCCAGGGTGCTGGGATCGAGCCCCATGTCCAGCTCCCTGCTCAGCAGGAAGCCTGCTTCTTCCTCTCCCACTCCCCCTGCTTGTGTTCCCTCTCTCTCTGTCTCTCTGTCAAAAAATAAATAAAATCTTGAGAAAAAAAAAAGAAAGAAAAAATACCAGCAAGATAAACAACTTAGTTCAATGAAGTTGTGGCTGAGAAGCAATCTTGTTTTAATCAGCAAAATCAACGGCATTTTTTAAAATCTCACTTGCCATTTTAGTACTAGCATTTATCCTCAGGATAGGCAACAAACTTTAGTTTTTGAGACTTTAGCATGCATAAGATGATAAATTCTGGAACTCACCGCCCTCAGAATTAACAACTCTGAAAATTCTGCGCGTGCTCCCCATGTGTGACGTTATCTATGGACTGTTGTTAATGTCACCTCCTCAATTTCACCTGAATCCTTTTCATGTTTTTCATCTGTAAGGGTGTCTGTCGTTTTTATGGTTCTCTTGCTTCTGCTCTGGCTGTTCTGGCTTGGCGTAGTTCCAAGCTCTCCAAGTTGTAGCCAGACTAATATTCTCAGAACACAAATATGACCATGACACCTCCTGCTTACATCTCTTGGAAAATTCCCATTGGAATCAGGATACAAACTAAAATCCTTACGGTACCCTACCTTGTGCTGTCCGGTCTGGCCCCCTTGTGGCTCCCCGGCCACCTGCTGCCCCACCTGAGTCCCCTCCATCGGCCTTCTCAAGTCTTCAACCTCACCCTTCCTTCCATCACAGGGCCTTTGTTCTGTCCGGATGATGCGCCACTCCCATTTCTCACTCTTGCACCATTGGGTTCAAGTAAACCCTACCAACTTCATAGAACCTTCTCTGAGCTTCTTAAGTCTTTCTGCCAAGTGGTCTTATAGCACTTACCCTTCCTTGTTGTATGTCTACAGCTATAGCTCTGTGATAGTTGGGTTAATATCCATCTCAGCTGCATGAGGACAGTGGCCATTGTCAGCTTTTGTCCATCTTTATATCCCTAAAACCTAAAACAGTGCCTGACCATATGCACACCATCATATCTGCTGAGCAAACGAATAAATAAGAGGCTAGCATTTCAATCATCTAGTTTTGTCTTTCCAGCATGCAAAGACCACTTGAGCCAATATATTTTAAAATAGTTTTTAGAGGATCCACCACCCTCACTTTTTTTCATGTGTTGGTGAAAACAAAAAGTGCTATTCATTTGCTGAGTAGAAACACATTTCTTACTGCTTGGCCACAACTTTATTGAACTAACTTGTTTAGTTTGCTGATATTTTTTATAACAAGCTCAGTTTGCTTTTTGCAGTGGTTTTGACAGTCAGCAGACCTTGGTGTGTTGTTTGCCAGGTTATTTCTTACTGTGTTAAAAACAGCTGTAATCTCCGAAAATGTACCCCCCTCTTGGTATGTTCTGTATTTCATAAACAGTCTTCCTCATGTTTATCTACAATGATCAGATAGAAAAAACAAAAATAAGATGAATAGAGTTCTACATACTTTCTTTCATTCTGTTGAGTTATAAATATTTCAAGCTATCCCCATCTCCAAATTTCTTTACTGAATATTTTGTATGTACGGTTTTAGAGTCTTCTCTGGACTACATTACTGAAGTTTTCTATCAGTTGTATTTACATAGTAGGTAATTGTCTGATATCAGCAAAATAAGGTTTAATAATTTCTCTGCAGGAGTGAGCTGCCCCTCTAGAACAAGGCCGCAACTCTCTTTGAATGATGTTATTTGTCTCTTTGCATAGGCAGATTTAAATGCCGTTTGCACCTATTTCTTATCTATGGTGTTAAGCTAATCAATGGACACAGAAGGAATCTGCCTCTTATTGTTATGCTCATTGTGCTTTGTTTCAAGAAAAAATGGAAGCCTGGCGGGGAGTACAGGATATATTCACTACGTAAAAACATTGAAGATTTAAGAAATTTTTAATCACCCTAAAAGATGAAACCTAATGATACAAATTGTCATTATACTTTCTCTATTTTACCCGATTTTGCATGAGCATTCTCAACACAACTGTTCCATCCTGCATTGTGTGTTTCAGGATGCTCTATACTAACTGAGAAGGTAGTTGGTTCTGGAAAGAATATGAGTAGTTTCATTTTGAATCCAACCAATCTCAAACGTTCCTTAAAAAACCACCTATTGAAAATTTCCTGTTACCAATCAAGATTCTGTTCCTAGTCTTAAAAACAATAATTTCACCTAAGACAAAACTTGTATTTCAATGTATAGATATAAATAATGATTACAGTGTAGAATTTAAAAGTATCTCAAAATATTAGCCCTCGAAGTGCTTTACAAATATTAACCCTTTATATCCTCACAACAAACCCAAGGGAAGGTGTCCTTTTATCCCCATTTTAGAGATGATGTAATTAAAGCACAGAAAGATGAAGTGTCTTACTCAAGGTTATCTAGGCACCTGGCTGTTCCACGGCCGAGCTCAGGCGCATTCCCCAGCACTTTGGTTTCAGAACCTGCATCTTAGGCATTCTATAAATGTGAGGTGACGAAAGTAGCACCAAAGAGATCACCGTCAAGCAGCCGTGAGACCATTAAGCGTTAGCCCCAGAGCTGATGGTCTGAGCCCAGCCCTGCGCCTCGCTGGACCCGCTACCTGCATGCTCTATAGCAAGGCTCACGCGGCCCCAGTGACACACGAAACATCTGCCCAGACTTGAGTTCAAGACCAATGCAGAGCTGTAAACTTCTGGAATCTCTACAAGAAACTAAAATATACATTTTGAAAGATGAAGTTCCAAATCTGACTCTCTAGAAACCCTACAACGCGTCCTCAAAATCTGGCTCTTCGGGAGCCATTTGCGGTCCCCTGAACCACACAGCGCTAAAGCGCTCGCTCGCCCAGCTCACTCTCTTTCCACGGCACGGTGGCTCCAACATTAATGCCATCAGATGCTTGAATCCTCTTTTCCTGGGTAAAAGATGATTTTATTGTATTTTTTTCTTTCAATAAAGGAATACTGATCTGTAGGCATAGACTACCACAGACCGGAGTTGAATTACTTTTCTCCGCTCAGAAAATTATTTCCACTTTCAGGATGCCTCCTCCCCCCACCCCACCCCCCACACTTTATAGAAAGCTCCCTTCCTTTGGGATCATCTACAGCCGTTATTGGCTGTGCAACTGGAACACTATTGGCAAACAGCATCCTTAGATACACAGCAGTCAGTCTCAAGGAGTACGGAGGGGTCAAAATGAAAATACTGAGGACCTATAGATGATACCCACTCTGCGAAAAGATGAGATGAATTAACGTGAGACAGAACACAGACACGAATAATGCTATCTTATATATGTATGCATATACACACATATTATACACTTACATATATGACACATATATGGGAGCTAGATGAATGTTGCTGACATGATTATGGTGAAAAATGTGCTAAGAAGTTACCTCATCCCCCCTTCTTTCTTATCTGGTGCCTAGCCCAGTGCCTAAAAGAAAAAAAGGACTCAGTAAATATCTGAAAGAAAGAAAGAAAGAAGAAAGAAAGAAAGAAAGAAAGAAAGAAAGAAAGAAAGAAAGAAAGAAAGGAAGGAAGGAAGAAAGAAAGAAAGGAAGGGAGGAAGGAAGAGAGCAGAGGGAGGGAGGGAGGAAGGAAAGAAGGAAGGAAGGAAGGAGGGAGGGAGAAAGAGAGAAAGAAAGAGGGGAGGGGAGGGGAGGAAAGACTGAGAGAGGCAGGGAAGGGGAGAGAGGAGGGAGGAAGACAAAGGGCTTAGTTAACTGATTGAAACCCCCAACCCGATCTCCAAGTCATCCAGTTCTTTACTCTTTTCCACGTTTTGTACGCCCCCTTGACTTCCCAATTTTTTTTGTTTTGTTTTGTTTGTTTTGTTTTTTCTGTTTGCCAAGTAGATCCCCAACTTTGGGTTAGCCTCACTTTGATTTTCTCAGATGGTGGTTCATGCAGTTTCTTGGGAAAATCATGAAAATCTTCCAACGAGATCCTGGATAACCCTATCCCACTCGAACTTTTGTGTTAATTTATTTTTAACACCTAACCATATTGCCCAAGCAGCCTCTCCAGTCCTTTCACATTTTACAATTTCTCAAGTCACAAATGACTTTCTCTTTCCTGCCTCAAATCAAATGACATCCCTCCTCCTTCACAGCCAAACTTCCCACCCACACTTGATCGCAGTTTCTCTCCCCCGCACACACACCCACCTCACCTTTCTCTAGCATCTTCAGCTTTTCCCTTACCATTGGGCTTTACTTCTGTTTCATCAGCATGCCCAGGATGATCCATCCTTAAGCAGCCCAAAGCAAAATGAGTACCAAAACAACTATTTTCGTCAACTCTAGCATACTTTTTTTTTTTTTTTTTTTCCCATTCCTGTCATGATCTGGCTTTCCTCCTCATATTGGCTGGCTTTTGTACCCTCTCTCTGACCAAAATACCTGTCTCATAAGTCACAAGTGTTTTTCCAAAATCAAATCCAACAGCTTCAGACAGTTCTCATCCTTTCAAATCCACCTATATAATATTTAAAACTGTGGACCAATTATTTCTTCTCAGAACATTCTCTCCATGGCCTCTAATGTGACTCCTTGATCCTGAGCCCCTTCCTCTTGCCCAGTTCTCCTGTCTCCTTTATGGCTTATTCTTCATCCCCCACCCCCACCCCAACACTCTGTTAATAGGTATTTCCCAAGTGTAGACCAGCTTTTCCCCATCGCTTAAAGAGTTACATCCGTTCCAAGACTCCCACCTTTATATCTTAACTTTTCAGCTAATATATTAACTAGACAATGATCTGGCCCCTCAATATATTTAAACAAACAAACACCAGCTTTCTGTAAAACTAGTTCTATCTCTCCACTTCTCTTTTTCCCATGATTATATCAATTATCTCTTAGTCAACAAGGTTCAAAACCTAAAAGTAATCTCTTACTTATCTTTGCCTATCTTAAATCCTCCTGTCTTTTGTTTGTTTAGTTGGCTTTATTTTTATTTTTTGTTGTTTAGTTTAGAGTGAGGAAAAGGGAAAGAAAGGGAACAGAGAGAATTGGACTGTTTGACACTTAGAAACTACTGTAAAGGACTGTGTAATGAGAAACTCAAGCATTTTCGCTGTGATTGCTCTTTAAAATGACTAAATAAAATGGAAAAACAAGAAACTCATGCATTTTTTTTTTTCCCTTCAACAGAACCAGAAACAAGTATTTGTAAATTCGCACAGTAGTAAACGTAATCCTGGGCTCTGGGAATACGATCTGACTAAAAATATCTCCTACTGTTGACATAATTCTCACAGCCCTGTAATCAGAACTAGCAGCAGAGACAGAGATGGGAGGGGCTTTTAAACAAGATAGAAAGGTGGCAGATCTCAGATAAATTCAAAAACATTTCACTCTTCCTCGAGATAAATATGCCATAAATTTCTTACTTTTACTACAACAAAAAAAAAGCAAAAAAGATTACATGGACATGTGAAATAAACTTTAGCTTAAATTACTAGGGTAGCCACACATTCTTTTTATGATTATTAGTATTGTTTATGTTGAATTGTTTTGGATCAGTATTTTTTATTATAATGCATGTCTTAATATTTAAAGGGTTTCTGAACTGAAATTATTCATACAAAACATCAGATCAAGTTTTCTTTCAGTTTATATGTTTTATTACTTTATTCTAGAATTCCTGCTCTTCTAAGACAAAGGGATTTGCAATTTCTGCACAACCCAGACAACCAAACACCTCTTTAAAGAAGAAGAGAAGGTAAGTCCCAGGCACTAAAATGTCTCCAGACCTACCAAATGAGACAAAAAGGCTTCTTAAAATATACAACTTGTTTGTCTTGACAAGATACACTTTTGCTAAGCTGCACTGTACTCTAGCCCATTTCTTAAGGTATTAACTTCCATGAATCAGCTCTAGGAAGATGTTTCTAAAAAATGTAATTAATCTGATTTTCATATTCTTTCTGATAATATGAAAAACAAGGGCATTTCTACAGTCTTTTTTTTTTTTTCCTGGAAAATTAGATGAATGAGGACATTCTAAAATACAGAATCTCTACATTTTAACTAGAGGGAATTTTCTACCAAGATGGAGCGGATCAGACGCAATGGGTTATAGAGCATGTGTTTGTTTCCCCCACTTTGTAAGCGATGTGTTTGGGAGCTCTCTTGTTCTCAGGAAATCTTAATCCTTTTTGAGCAGCACTTACATGGCAACCTTAGAGAATTAAACTTGTACCTGGTTTTTTTTTTCCTCTCTCTGTCTGTCCTTGATACAGCTCAGTGCCTCTTCTCAATGGTAGCCATAGCCTAGTAATTTAAAGCTTTTGAACCTTGTGAACGGATCCATTTAAAACCATATTCTGAGGGGTTTCCACAGAATGAAAAGCGTCTTCTACCAGGAAGCTATAAAAGAATTTACAACAGAAAACCTGAGAAGTGTCCTGCTCATGGTGTGTGTATAGTAATGTACCCGCAAGATCCAGTTTCCTGGAGAAAATCCGTCACCAAGTGCCTCTTTTGGCTTTATGGGTGGAGTTCTTTGAGTTTCTTTGCCTTCTTCTGATTGATGTTTTCATTTTTCTTCTTGTAATATAAAATTCAGTGATAAGTTCTCCACGGAGGAAAGGACTTTCTGAGTTGTGAAATAATTATGAAATACAAATCTGTAACATTTTTACGTCAGAAAAACTGAGTTACTTGAGCATATATCTCTTTGATGTTCTTCATTCAAAGACAATATTTGGCTCTTTTTTAAGATAAAAAAAAGTCATTGCAGGAGTTTAGAGGTGAAGTGCCTACTTCTTAAGGGTCTACGACAATCGCTGTAGTGTGTTGCTGAGGTGATTTTAGATTCAGGTTACTAGATTTGCATTAATTTTATATCTAAAACAGGTCATCTTCCCCCCCCCCCCCCCCCACATTAAATTTGACACAAATTCAGCACTTGCAGAAGAGGATTTTGGTGTTCAGCTTACGGAAGGGCAAAGAGAATAGAGAAGGATGTGTTTTTAAGAACCAAACTGTGGTTTCATTGTTAACATAGAATAGTAGCAACTATGCTTGTTTTGAGGATCGCTCTCAGGCGCTGACTTTTTTACTTTTCCCTGAAGGGCATCTCAGCGAAAAGTGATAGGGGAACCCTTCGAAAAAAGTTCTCACATGTCATATGGTTTCACTTATTTGTGGAACATAAGGAATAGCATGGAAGACACTAGGAGAAGAAAGGGAAAATGAAGGGGGGGACATTGGAGAGGGAGACGAACCCTGAGAGACTATGGGCTCTGAGAGACAAACTGAGGGTTCTAGAGGGGAGGGGGGTGGGGGGATGGGTTAGCCCAGTGATGGGTATTAAAGAGGGCACGTTCTGCATGGAGCACTGGGTGTTAGACGCAAACAATGAATCATGGAACACTACATCAGAAACTAATGATGTAATGTATGGTGACTAACATAACATAATAAAATAAAATTAAAAAAAAGTTCTCGCACGTATACCCATCCTTACAAAGTCAATGGGTAATGAGTAGAAACTAAAGCTCTGGAAAGAATGGCTGGACCGTAAGCCATGTCCTGCATGCGGGCTCTCTCTCTTCCCTGGATCTCAATTTGGGTAATGGTGAGATTTTCCCATTAAGATAAAACAAACAGTTCATACGAAATAGACTTATAATGTACCTTCAAAAATTTCCTCAGTTACCGTTCTTTTAAGAGCCTCTCAGAGAATTGTAGCATCAGGTTTTGCAGTCTGTGGAAACAAAGACCCTAGAAATGTATGTGCATCATATATCGCCGGGATAAGAAGTGATTATCTAAGTTGCTCCGGGGGTATTTTCCTCAAATCCTCCCCCTGACTTTTCTTTTCATTCAAATGTGAATCACGCCAAAGGCGCACACTGTGAAAAACCTATCTGTGTAGTTTAAGAGTAGACTTCAAATAAATTAAACTTCGGGGATAAATTATGGCGGAAGTGTCCCGGGAATTAGGTGCACAGCTCCTCTTCCTAACGGGAGCCACGCACCTCATTTCAGGCACTCTAAGCTGAAATGTAATCACCTGTGTGGTTTCTCCTATAAAAAGGTAAGTCCGTATTCAGTGCAGAAGCAGGACTTGGTTTTGTGCGACCCACTGCTGATGAGGGTCCTTCCGCTGTCCAGCATTTCGCCTTAGAAAAAGCGCTGCCTATGAATGCCGCGGTAATAAAACACGTCAACCTCCTCTTGTCTTTGAAGTACACTCTCTTCGCACTCTTCTCTTGTCAGTTCACGGAAAGCACTCTGCCCATCCTGGGAGGTTCTCTAGGACAACCATTTAGTCTTTAATAGCTAATACATAAACTCGAATGTTCTAGTGCTCCTCTGAGATACACATTGAATGGTAACTTTTATACGAGACAGTCGCTGCTCTGTAGGTAAGCTCCAGCCTTCAAAGCACACCTCTCAGCATCCATCCTGATGAAGAAACAACAGTTAGCATTCACAGACCCCCCAACTCTTTCTACATCAGGCAAAACAACATTTTCTAACATGGGAAGAAGATCCCAACAAAAATAAACAAAGCAAAACTACTCGAAGAGACTGCTCTCCAAACTAGGAGATTAGCTAGGAAGGTTTCTTGGGTTGGCCTGGGCTGATTTAGATGAGTTACAGTGAGTGTGCTTTTAGGGCATTCTAGTATTTTTTCAGTGTGATTGTAAAGCCACTTTCAATTTCCTAAGGTTACCCAGATATTTGAAGTCAGCCGAATGAATACTCAGAAACATTTCCTAAATGTAAAAATTACAAAATAATGTTTTAAAAAAAAATGGCCCTGAGGGCTACATATCCCAACTTCACGGCACGGAATCCTGCTATTGTTTAAAGGAGTCAGTTGGAAGAATGGAAAACATGTAAAATGTTCCGTGGTCTGCTTTGGAAGTGGAGAAAGGGACCATTATAGACAATTGAAATCCACAGATAAACCAGAGCTATCATTTTTAGTCAGCAAACTCCACCCTTTTCCAGGCCTTTGTAAAATTAAACCCAAAATTCCACAGCCTTTGACTTGTATAAAATTTTTATCTCTTGTTTTTCCTGCTGGGTCAACATTGACCAAAAGGGAAAGGGAAAAGCAAAGAACCCACAAAATCCCCAAACTGAATTGTCCCTCTCTGCCGCCACTGGGACTGGAGGCTGATTGTATTACTATCCGGCAGATAATCAAAGAATTGGAAGAGATAAAAGAAACACTATAAATTAGCAACGTCAAACCACATTGTAAGCACCCCTGATGATTATAAGTGGCTCTATGTTTGCTGTCTCGTGGATCAAAAATCAGAATGGCTGACTACAGGTTTTACTTCTCATCTGGATGTTTTGGTATTTTGTAGACACAGCGTTTGGTGCAAGGGGAAAGTTAGGGTTTTAGATTTGAGACGCTGCGGTAATTTTCCACTGTGCTTCTTGGTCCCTTCCTCCTGAATAAGCAAGGTTCTCTCCGAGCCTGGACATAAGCTGTGTGGTTCAAGGCCACCTGTTTGACCTGAGACATAGAGAAGAATGATTCAGCTTTCTGAGGCTGCCTGTCTGATTGCAGAGTTTTGGGAAGCCTATACTGAAGGGACTGTTTAGACTGATTGGGAGCTTGGACCGTTCGTGTTTGCATCTGACTTATAGGAGGGGGTCTGAAGTATGATGTCCATGTCTGTCTTCTGTCATAGAGCCAACGTGACACTTTGCTTCAGTTAAAAGAAAAAGAAAAACTCTAAGGGGGCACAAACAGATTTTCTTGCTAAAATGTATAACCTACAGGGGAATAAGAATAAGAGACAAGAAGTTTAAGAAAAAAAATTCCTCTTTTTAGGTCACTCGTTTTTGTTTGTTTGTTTTTTGGTTTTTTGGTGTTTTTTTTGGTTTTTTTGGAAGATTTTATTTATTTATTTGACAGAGACAGAGATAGCGAGAGCAGGAACACAAGCAGGGGGAGTAGGAGAGGGAGAAGCAGGCTTCCTGCTGAGCAGGGAGCCCGATGTGGGACTCGATCCCAGGACCCTGGGATCATGACCTGAGCTGAAGGCAGACGCTTAATGACTGAGCCACCCAGGCGCCCATGGTCACTGCTTTTTTTAAATCATGAATTCAAATTGCAAAGCAATTCATCTGTATTAAGAAGGTAGTGAGCAAAATGGATTTGTTGGGGCTGTCCCAGGGACAGTGAAGAAATGGCAGAAATAGCTGTTGAAGACAGAGAGGTCATTGGCAAACTCACTTTAAAACATGCGAAAAAGTACCATGCTGAAGTTTACTATTTCAGTTGAATCTTATATCGGATGTAAAGCATTGCCCTCACAGAGTTAAAGTCAGTAGAGATTTCAAGACCCTCTAAAGACCACATTGTGATTATGCCTGGACATTGATAGGGACCGTACTATAAAATGATATAAGTAAACAAATGATCCTTTAAAATGTCATCAGCAGAGAAGTTAGGAGAGGGACAAAGCAAGAGGTCTAAAGGGAAACGAGTCTATTTATTAACTCAAGGATCAGATAAAATATTTCCTCAGGGATTCTATGGACAATTGTGTGTGTGTGTGTGTGTGTGTGTTTCCCTAATAGGTGGTACCTTTTTGCCTTCAGTTTTCCAATCAGTAAAAACAAATAAATAAGTACAATACTACATGGGGGCAGTTTGATATAATGAAGACAGCATGGGCCTTGGAACTGAATAATTTGGGTTTAAATTCTCATCCTATCACTTTCTAACCTGGAAAACTTGGCAATATCAATTCATTTCTCACTTCCTGAGGTTCTTGATCAGTAAAATGGGAATAATAAACCTCCCTACCATTATTTTATGAAGACAAAACTTAATTACTATACTAAGGTAGCCGTATAGATCATACTCAGTAAGTTGTGCCTATTGTTATTATTGGGGGTAATTATTTCACAAGGGGACCATGTTTCAGTGTTTCTATAACAAACAGATCATTTCAGTGCTCTTATATTTTATCATATTTTATTGACAGAGAAGGGGCGAAATTCTAAATTTCATGAGCAGAAGAAAACTATGGAAATAGACAATGCCGAGAATATTTTTTTATTTATTTTATTTTATTTTATTTTATTTTATTTTATTTTATTTTATGTTTAGTAAGGCAGCCACAATTCAAGGAAGCCACAGTCTACCTCTTGGATACACTGCAATGAGAAGACTTAGGGAGGTGCAGTGAATGTTGAAAGTTTTACCTCCAGGAAACGTAGCCAATTGCCAGTGTTCTCTAGAAGTCATCTTTCTTGTGAGACTTGGAATAGAAAGCTCTGCTTTCTGGAAGATTACCAAAAGTAAATAAGGCTGATAAATAGGAGGGTGAGAATGGATAGCAACAAAGCTAAGCTTCCATGTCTAGCTTCAGAGAACGCCACTACTCAAAAGGTGGCGATCGTTCTGTTTGCTACTCCATCCCCAGCTCTGCAAAAGGACAATGTCAAGTACATAGTAAAAGTTCCATAAGTATGTGTTCAATGGATGAGTAAGTGAACCGTTTTCCTGGGAAATAATAGACCAGATGGTCTCTATTCTAGGAGCTTAGAGACAGATTCTAATAACAAAGACTAATATCCTTAACCTTGTGTGGAGGCAACCACTCACAGTTACTTGACCTTGACTATTTTGGATTTCAACGTTGCATTTGTGCAATTGTCGCCCCACCCTTCTGCTCTGTGTGTCTGCAGACTGAGCCTGATTAGAGAGGGCCTCCTCTTTCCTTTGTCTTACGCACGTCCTTTACCGTTACGGAGTTATTTCTAAGCATAACTGATTTGTTCTTTGCCTGGTAAGCCTGACCATATAAGAAATGTCATACCAAAGGAACCCAGGGATCCATGCAGCCAGCAGTGGCCCCAAGGAATATTCCACATGAGATTGTGGTTACCATCCAGCTATGACCTAAAGAGACTTCGTCAACACCCCCTGATAATTCATCAATAGTTGATCATATCAGAATTCATGTAATCATTTTGAATGTTATAAGCTGAAAGTTATTTTTCCTATGTTTCCACCCCTGATTTTAGTAAAGTTCCTTATCGTGCAAATTTAGATATTCCAGAGTTTAAATAATGATGAATACAAAACTGTGATAAAATGTGATGGTCCGGAAAGGGATTGTTACATAATAACACAGTATTTTTAAGTAGTAAGTATTACAAGTATAGGTGAATACATAAGTAAAATACTGATTTCATGGATTTCTACCTACTTCTGTTCCTCTTTTTCTCCTTACTCCTTCCTCTGAGAATATATAGGATTTCTCTAGTTCACAGGTATTGGGATTTTTGCTTTATCCAGATACGTAGATATCACCCTCCTTGTTGATTTCTGACATCTAGAGGAGACTAACAGTGATAAATTACGCCACTAGAGAAAATTCTTAGAAGAGTCAAATGTCAAAAATTTTTTAAACATCAACTTTGTGAACATAATACAACTCAGCTGAATTAACAAAGGTGACTTCGATTGAATAGCATGTTCAGGGTAAGAGGTTTTTTTTTGTTGTTTTTTTTTTTTTTGTACCTCTATAAAGGAAACTTTCTTTTTACACATATATCATTCAAGTGCCAAAAAATAAAAACATCTCTCTCAGACACTGTTTATTGAAAAAAATTCACAAGAGCCAACTCACTTTTCCAGCAGAGCAGCAACCTCTCTTTGTAAAAGGGGAGCAGGTGATACTTTTGAAAACACTGCCTGCATGTTGCAAGGCATTTATTTAAAAATACCGCTTCTATTCTTCTTTCACACGCAGAGTAAAACCTCATTGTAAATGGTATTATCGCCAGGAATGCTAAGTTGTTTTCATGCAAGAAGTTCAAACCCTCCTCTGATGTGGTCAATTAGGGGAGCTTTCTGTAACTCCTTAGGACCAGCTTAGTACATTTTGCTGTGATTTTTTTTTTTTTTTAATATTTGGGTTCTCATATCCTCCTGACCTACATAGCATGGGGGAGTCAGCCGTCAGCTGGTGTTTCTCAGAGTTGCTCAAGGAGAGTTTCTACAGTGGGGACTGGGCAATTTGTGAGCTGGCTTCTATGCGCGTCTATTTATATGTCCGGCTACAGATCTACCTATCATCCCTTCCCTCTGTTCAGTTGCTTACCATTGACACACTTCATGAACAAAAGTTCTTTGGTGTGAGCATGTTCTTAGAGTAGATTTACACAAAGTGGAATAAGCCTTTATCCAAAGAATGAGATGTGCAAAGAAAACCCCGCATCAGGACTCCCTCTTCTGTATCAGATTTTGACCTTAAGACCTACCTTAGTAGAATTTGGAGCCGGTTTGAAGACTTCCTTTCCTCTATCCTGGAAAGGGACAGTGGGAGGCAGGCGGAGGAGGCACTTCAGCTATTCTTCTCTGCAGAGCAGTCAGCAACCTAGTGCCTCTTGGAATTGCCTCCTATGAGCTCCACTCCCATTCGAATACCACCCGTTAGATTCAGCGAGGAAGTTCAGCGTGCAAAGCACAAGAGTATGATGCACTTGCATGAACCATATTCCTGTTCTTGATGGATTTTTCAGATCACAATTACATTAAATGCCAAAGTTGAAAATCCAGATAAAGTGATACTCAAAAAGAGATCTGATCACTGCTGAGGAGGAAAATGGCCGGGGCGGGGCGGGGGGGGGGGGGGTGCAGCGGGTGCCTGGCTGGCTGAGTCAGCAGAGCATGTGATTCTTGATCTTGGGATGTGAGTTTGAGCCCCACATGGGGCATAGAGATTACTTACAAGAAAAAAAAAAAAAAAGCTCACTTTCCTAAAAAAAAAAAAAAAAAAGAGGAAAATCTAAGAAGAATTTGAGTGCAAATAATCGATGACAGTATCTTGGTCTGCGTGTGAGACCTGTGGTCATACAGAAGTATCTCGTGGGGAGAATCATGTATAAGTCAAGGAACAATGAAGAACTTGATGTTGGTCCTTCCAGACTAGAAGTGTTAAAACTCAGACTTTGGTAAGTGCGGGTTTTGTCTGGCCTACATTTGGAAAAAAAAAGAAAAAAATGGCTTAGAACAGAAATGGAGTCCTTAAAGACAAGGGCACACCCTTAAATATGTATCTATTTATTTTTGTGTGGCATTGTGCTAGGGCCTTGGAGAGATACAGAAAATGAATCAAACATATATCTGACCCACAAAGAGCTCTCAGTCTGTTAAAGGGAATAAGCCATAAGCAAAACACATCAAATAAAGTGATTCATGACACAGAAGTCCACATGACATGCCATGGGAATTAAGAGGAAAAGGAAGATTAGTGCAGAATTTCTTAAAGAAAATTCTGTTGTGTAGAGCATTTGTCACAGGGATATTCAAATGGTCTCCAGAGATCACTGGCTGAAGCCAGTGAAGTTTCTAGCGGCAGGTTGGGGACGAGAAATGCCCACACTCTTTGTATCCTTAGTTCATGTCTGCTCTTACGCCATTTAACAGAGTATTTTTGAAGACCTCTAGGACCAGAGTTAAAAGCAAACGAGGCATTTTCCTGTTCTTAAAGTGCATCATTTACTCACTTAACAAATATTTCCTAAGTGCCTACTTCTGAGGAACAAATGTGGTATTGTCTGGACAAATAATGTATAGTTATAGTAAAGGTCGCCCTGTATAATACAATTAAATAGTTCAAAATTTTAAAGTTGAAATACTTTGAGTACTTAAGATCATTGGAATAATCCCATTACCTCATCAGAATGTCATGTCACAGATAAAACACTGAGGGTTGTTCTAAAGTATTGTTTCCAATTGTTGGATTAGGTAAGTGTCCTCAGCCCAGGACCGTTTGGCCCTTTATGGGGCATTTTGCAATATCAGGAGACCTTTTTGCTTGTCACTCTTGGGGACTGGATGCTACTGGCCTCTAGTAGGTAGAGGCCAGGGGTACTGCTAAACATCCAACAATGCACAGGACAACCCCCCACCCCCACCCCCACCCCCCAAAAATGTCAGTACTACCAAGGTTGAGAAACCCCATAAGTCACTAATCGCAAACAATGAAGGTTCCTCATGGAGGAGCCTGATGCTCATCTACCCCTTATGAAGGAACAGGCACCCCAGTTAAATAGAGAATCCAGCTAGATTTTGATCGTGTCATCAGAAGGAAGAGCAAATTGTCAAAGAGATGGAGAAGAGACAGAGGCAATAAACACAGAATGCAGACTCTGCCGGGCTGGAGAGGTGGGCAGGCTGAGGTCCCAGTCAACAGGCTGAAAATGGGCTTCCAGACAGTAGTGGCTAGCAGTAGAGCTAAACTAAGAGGCATCATTTCTCAAGGAGCAGCTGGGTTGTTGAATGCTCACCAGCCATTGCTGCTTGTTTATTGGCAGCAAAGATTCACCTTTTATTTTCATAGCTGCCAACCATGCTTCTTTGCCCTTCAATGATTTCATTCAGGCCTTCACCTCAGAGCTCCTGCTCTGAGATCCTCCCCATTCGCCCTCACCACAAGACCCCTTGGCTCCATACTTCCCCACCATGCCCAACCTTCCCCCTGCAGGGTCCTCTCCTGTGAGCTCCTGAGTCACCACATGATCATGGCAGATGGGAAATGAGAACAGAAGGACCATTGGGAACAATGTGCTCCTGTAAACCAAAAATGGGAATATGGACTCATTTCCCCAAATCAGTATTTGTACACATGGTGATCAGACTCTGGTTCCATTAGGACATTATAATACTTGTGTGTTTGTATATTTCATTGTATTTTAGGTCTCAAAGACCTGACTTAAAGATGGCATTTCAGCAATATTTTCTGTGACCAAATGATACATAACACTCCCAGGCTGCTTTGGGCAGCTTTGCAGGCTCTCCTACCAACTTAAAATAATTCACACTGTACACGGATTTATGGTTGGAGAACACATTTCCTATCCATTACGTCATTTGTTTCTCCTATGAGCCCAGGAAATTTGGGCCTCTTTCAGCACTGTGCTTGGCCATTTAGTGGATACATAGCAAATAGCTGATAAATTAACAAATGCCCAAGTTTGGAAATGGTAAGGCATGCTGATCATTAAAATGACTTGCCCAGTGAAACGTGGTTTCTTAGTGACAGATCGAGAGCCCTGGGCAGCTGATCCGTCACCTGGGCTCTTTGATGCTTCCTCTCTGGGTGTGTCTGGACCAGGCCAGACACACAGCCATAGGGATCTACAGTGGGACCAAACTAGTTCCTGGATCCCAGAGTAGCCAGGTCACTTCACAGACAGTGCTCTTTAGGGAGGGGTCCTGGGTACCTGAGCTTTGCCTGATTCCCTTGCGCACCTTCAAGTGTGGAGGTCACTCCATTAGAGCTAGCTCTCTCCTACTCTTCAAGGTTGGGGAACCCTGCTTTTGATTTATTTTGTATTTCACCACAGGACTGAGCACACCCTAGAGACATTTAATCTGCTGACTTGAATTGATCTCAGATGCTGGGCTTGGCCTGATGTGAACCTTCACACTGTAGGACTCAGCAACTCATTGGAACTCATTTCAGTCTAAATCCAAGACCCCCGACAGCTCCAGCTGACTCTCTCTGAGGTCCATGGGTCTGACCAAAAGCTCAGAGCTTTGACCCCAGATCTAGTTAAAGCAAAGAAATGCTCTTCCTTCCAAGTCTGTAGGTTGAGGACCCAAGATGTTCTAGGGGCAATAGCATCAGTCTCCCACTCAAAAACCATCAGTTACCTGAAGAGTAAAGTGCAAAATCTGTGTCCCACCATTCTGATTCCAATTAACCTTTTCAAATTTTTTTCTCATTATTCATTTTCATCTTCCATGTGTTTCAGCCAAGCCGAACCATTTTCTCAACTCCGGATTAGAAACTCTTACCATTTGCTCTGCCAGGAATGGCTTCTCCTGTCCCCCTCCACTCACCTCCACCTACCTCTATATAACCCAGTCCATCTGATTCATTCACTCTCCTGTGTTATAAAGCATATATACACACACACATGCAGTGAGAGCAGAAAGGTTTGAAGGAAGGTAAACAGAACAATGATAGAAGAAAACTCGTTCCCAGGATAAGAATGCAGGCTTTGGAAAACAAATCGAAGTCACTGGTAAATAAAAGAGTTAAAAGCCATAGCATGAAAATTGGTTTCATAAAAGAACAGTGTTCTGCAATTGCCTTGTTATGATATTGAATTCTACTTGAGTAAATTAGGAGTGGTGTTCTCTTGTTTAGCTGTCATTAAAGAACTCAGTGGTAAATGTCAGTATCCCCACCAAGATCCCACTGAGTTTTGTGAAATTCTCCAAAAACCTCTCCACCAGGAGAATTTATAAGCTCTGCATGTTCGACCGTCTTAATGTGTGAAACTGACTGAGAGATCTAAGACTAACGGTACACAGCTCAATTCCAATTTGTTTGTTTTTTAACAATGTCTTTGACACGTTACATTATGACACGTTCCAATTTGATGGAAAATGACTTCCTGTGTCCAACAAGAAATACATTTTAAGAAGCATGCCAACTACACTGTTATTTTCCTTGCTGTTTTCAATGGCAGGCACTTTGCCACATCTTTCTTCAGAAGATCATTTATCAGCGCCAGAGTTAGCTCCTGATAAAGCAGGCTGGCTTAGGCTGGTGTCCTTCTCATCTGCCCCAAGTCTTTTGCATTTTGCACACTCTAAGCAACCTTCCAAAAGACTCCACAACCTGAGCTCCAAGAATGGTGTGAGAAAATTTGCAAGTATTCCTTTTAAGAAAGGGCAATTATCCTTTTCTGGGCTAAATGCAGGTAGCCACGTGCGGCCTCCTCTCAGAACAGCAAATGTCCTTTAGCTTCTTTTATCTGTGGGCTGCCTTGGCGTTAGGCGCTGTTAATTCTTAGCAGCATAGAACGAACCTTTAGAGGAGCAAAGACATTTCATTCAACCCCAGTCGGTGAACTGACAGTGAGGGGAGGAGTGGCAGGGGAGGGGGAGGTAGGGCTGGGAGGAAGAATAGGAATTCTCACAAAAGTTTGGTCATATCTAAAACTGAGTTAGGGGTCCAGTGGGATTCCTCCCCTTTCAACAACAAAGTGCAGAGTGAAAGAATATGCTCAGCTCACTTTGTCTTCCTACTCCATTTGATCTGAAAGAACAATCAGATACGGCTGATTTCTGAAGACTGCTCAGAATAGAGAGGTTTCGGATGCCCCCAGTGATAGCCCTCGTTGTCAACAGGACGCACTGCAGGTAAGGATGCGAGCACCTGAAAACACTCAGATGCTCAACACTTTCTCTTTCATTGTAAAATCCACCACTGGGAATTCTCTTTACACAGCGCATCGGATGATAAGTGTTTAGAGGAGGAATGATCCTGAAGGAGAATAAAGCCTGAACCTCAGAGGCCGTGAATGGACACTAGAGGAATCACATATTTGAAGGTTGAAGTAGAGAAATTTCTTGAGGGGTGAGGGGAGGTGGAGATTGAAAGGAAGGAGCCGCAGAAAGAAAGAAAATGAAGAGGTTCCATCCAACCGGAACCGAATCTCTCATCTGACCTCTGGTTGTTGGTGGTTCTCTCCCCACTTGCACCCCGACGAGCCTCATTAGGCGATCAGACAGGTCGGAATAAATTTCACCCTAATGAGCAGGACGCTCCACCTCAGAGGAGTCCAAGACAAGCTGGAAATCCCGTTGGAGGGTTTCTGCCAAGAAATGTGGCACCTTCATATCCCAGGTAAAGGCCTGGAGGTTTCAGGGATAGCGCCGATGAACCATTATTTTAAAAACCCGTTTTTAAAGATATATATGTCACTGACTGTTAAATAATCGGAAGAGCCATCTTAACGAAAGCACAGGATTGGATTTCATGCATAATAAAGTCATAGAACAGGTTATAAGGCCTTCGGGCTTTGCTAATTCTTAATTCGGTGGGAAAGGAATGCCCCTCAAAAATAGCAGTGTGGTTCTTTTTAGTGATATAAGAGGATGGGTGTTTTTTGTTTGCCTTTTAGACAAGAACGCAATTCCCCTGGGATACATTTGATTTTTATCTCCAAATAGGGCTACTTCTAGGGTAGGTTGTTGTATGGCTACCAATTAATTGCATATGAAAATGAAGAGATAGGGTCTATTTCCTCTGGTGGCATACAAACTGCACTTTTTTAAAATCCAAAACTTAGTTTAAGAAGAGTCAAAAAGCCAGTAAGATTTTAGGTCGTATATTGACCCTGCTTTATACTATCCAATTCAGTAACTTACTGAATATATTTCATAAAATTCCGGTTTGGTTTTTAGATTCTTGCTGGGCATAAAACTGGTCCCAGACATAGAAAACCAAAAAATCACCATATCTTGAATAGTAAAGTAAATGGGTCACTAGTCAATGTGCCCTTGCACCTTTATTAATAAAGAAGTGAAAACTATAATAAAAACGATAAATATGCCCTCCTTCCACTATCTTTATATATCTGTGATTCAACTCTTCAATTATATCTAAACCTCTAAGAAATACATCAATTTTTTTTTACCAAACTGATTTTTAGTTAGTTTTTCATTCCCTAAGAAACTACTTCAAGCTCCTAATTTGTGATTAGTAAAATTTTCCTTTCCGTTTACGAAGGACAACATTTTAATCATCGAAGAAGTAAAATGATTAAGATGCTCTGGGGTATAATAAAAGCAGATGATAGAAATTTGAAATAGGTTTCCTTTTCCTATTTTTGAAGGAGCTAAAACAATAATTTGGGGGAAGAAATCTTAGCTCTTCAGTGCTTTTTTCTGGGAAACTAGAGCTGGCCAAGTGAAGAGATCAGAAATAGTATCCAGAATCAGACACTGAGTGTCTGGAGCAGCATTGAAGCAAAAAAAAAGTAGAGAGGTAGGTGGTGCACACTGGGATGTGTGGGTGCCACCAGCAACAGTAGCGAGGGATGAAAACTGAAAACGTGGTCCATTTTATAAGCAACTAAATGCAGTCTTCATGCTGCAGCTATAAATTTAACCCATATGTCTTCAACGTATGATCTCCTTGATTTTCCAGAACAATAAGCTTTAGTACACTTATTATCATATTGATTTCTTTAAGCTTCGACTTGCCCTTATCAAAAAGATGTGAATTGTTACAGCAATTGAAGCAAACCCTGTCTCCTAAAGGAGATCAATGTCAAAATTCCTAACCGGTTTACCCAAACGCACAAAGAGAATCACAAATTCTTTTTGCTATGTTGCTTTTTTTCTTAATTTCGGTAACATTTCTAAAATAAATATTAAGGTAATTTTACATAAAATGGGAACAAATGTTTTGGTGCCCTGTTGGAAGGGAGGTTCAACTAAAAGTATAAGGGATTACATACAAATGCGCCCATTCATTTTGAGGAAAATATTTTCAGCACAAGTACGATGGCATTTTCTCAGGGATAGTCCGCGAGGTGCCTAAAACAATCACCTAAACCCATTTTCTATAGCAAATCCCAAATTATAAAAGTTCAGCTTGCTACACACCCACACACACTGAAGATGAATTTTAAGATACTATGAAGCTAAAATCACTGACATAAGCCAAATGCATATTTCTGATGCTCACTTGCTAAGGAATTAAAATCCCCAAACTGGGGCGCCTGGGGGGCTCAGTCGTTAAGTGTCTGCCTTCAGCTCAGGTCATGATCCCGGGGTCCTGGGATCGAGCCCCGCATCAGGCTCCCTGCTCCGCGGGAAGCCTGCTTCTCCCTCTCCCACTCCTCCTGCTTGTGTTCCCTCTCCCGCTATCTCTCTCTCTGTCAAATAAATAAATAAAATCTTTAAAAAGTAAAATAAAATAAAATAACAATCCCCAAACAATGACCTTGAAATATTATACATCACATATACTTAGAAATTAAGAAGCATATGTTGCCTAGGCAGGTATACGCATTACTTCAGCTTTGTGGCACCTGTAATAGACAGCATTGGAATGTATTTGTTAGCTCACTGTTTGAGGGCCAAATAAATGCGTTACATATCTCGATGTGTCACCTGTCTCTGAAATTTCAGGATGTAGTTCAAATTTTGTCTCCCAGGTGAAACTCAACCAAAGGAGATTTCACTTGCCTGATTCCATAAAATTGTCATTTTCTACAAATGCCTACATTTGGGTTGCGCTGCACTGCTGACCAGAAGTCCTTCAAGGAAAAAGCAGAGAAATGGTTTAAGATGGTGTTGGAGCTGATTTTTGTCCTTTGACTTATCTTGTCCACCTCTAGTTTCTTGTACAGGTTTCGTATTGCTAATGACGGGCAAGTGGGCTCCTGATAAAGATCAATGACCTAGGGATGGAGAGCAGTTGTCCCAGCTGATGCGTAAGACTTCAGCTGGTACAGACCCAGTCCTGGGACAGGTGGCGCTCCCTTCCTCCTAGCCACTCACTTTCCATCTTAGAGCACTTCTGCCTGCAGTTCATTGTTTTAAAAAAAGAAAGGAAAGGAAAAGAAAGAAAGAAAGAGAGAGAGAGAGAGAGAGAAAGAAAGGAAAGAAAGAAAGAAAGAAAGAAAGAAAGAAAGAAAGAAAGAAAGAA
>NW_022589718.1:26979949-27016517 GCF_004348235.1 Phoca vitulina | reverse complement strand
GGGGAGGGGGAGTCTCTGCAGACAGTTCCTGAAATTCACTCCAGATAGACCAGTTAGGTCAAATGGACACATCTGAACCAAACATGAAGGGGGAAATGCACACAGACTGAGACAGGGGGACGGATGGGTATGTAAATGAAAGTGTGGAGCTGTTGCCCAAAGAAGAGGAAATGAGCGTTGGGAGAACTCACAAGTGTTCACTACATTCTGCTTCAGGTGGGCAAAATGACTTAAGGACATTGATCCAGGACCCCTCATCTCTTGTTTCGTTGACCTACTTTTAGACTGGACAACATAACTCAATTTAGTCTATTTTCTTGCATCTCGGTTTGCTGTCAGATAATGAAGGGGCAAACTTGTATTCTATTAATAAGAGTGGCCTAAAGCCAAAACAAATGGCTAGTGTGGTTTGTTTTTGTTTTTTTCCAAATAAAAGTTATTTTAAAAAGCCCTTGTGTAAATAAAAAATGTAGGTCAACTAGATATTTTCAACTGAGTTTGCCATAATAGGGTCACACTAAGACTTGAGACTTAGGTGTGAAGATAACCATTTGTCTGATCTCTCAAGAATGATTTAAAGTCTTCAGAAACTAATGTTTTTGTTAATCTGTACTGAGAAATGTCATTGCCAAGCAGATCAAAATTCATGTATCAGCTGGTCAGTGAAAGAAAGATCTTAAGGGGTAACGTCACTAAATCATCATAACCTGACACTCTTGTCCACTAATGAGTTGGTTTATATGTTTCGAACAAAATACTTATGTGGACCATGGAATGTGGTTTCCTTTTGATGTTCCTGGAGAAGGCACTAGCACATTCTTTCTATCCGTTACACTCTTCACGTCACCAGCACTATAGGTCGGTTTTTTTTGTGGTAGGCTTCTAATTTTCCAATATTAACGACTCACTTACATTTGCCACATTTTAATGTAACACCTCCATTTTAGCAGAGGCATACGAGGGGCTCAGGATCCTGCTTAACACTTGAGAGATGCCTTAATTTTATTTGGAACACACCTTACCTTCCTTGAGAAAGCTATTTCTTTGAAAAGTGGTTGGCTTATCTCAATAGGGTGAAGTTATTTTAGAACTTCACCCTATGTAGGTCCCAAACCACTGACCCATCGCGCTCACTATGTTAACTCCTAGTGCATTTTCTATAAAATAGAGAAGGCTTCAGCAATTATACTTAAAATGAATCTGTAGTCCTTCCTAGTCCTAATAGATTATTCTTATCAGCAGTGTTTTACTCGTACTCAGAATCAGCCATCTCCAATCCAAACATTTACTCTATGTGAAAGAGGCTGCAAGTCTTGTATTAATATTTTATCTGTTTCCAAAAAGTGTGCCTCGTAGAAATTACTCTCAGATGGGGGGAAGATTCACTGGATCTGAAAGAAAACGAACCAACAAACAAAACGCGTCGCACGTCACCGCGTAACAAGAGGGATTCTCTTACTGGCTTGCACTTCTCTCTGCAGATGGGCTCGTTGACTGTATGGATCCTGATTGCTGTTTACAGAGCTCCTGCCAAAGCCAGGCTTACTGCCGCGGCCTACCTGACCCTCAGGACGTCATCAGCCAAAGCTTACAGTCCCCCTCGCAGCAAGCTGCCAAATCCTTCTATGATCGAATCAGTTTTCTTATAGGGTCTGAGAGCACCCATGTCATACCTGGAGAAAGTCCTTTCAACAAGAGGTTAATGCATTTTCTGCTTACATAGATTTGTAGTGATGTTATTATCAATAGTTCCGTGCACTTTCGATGAAATGCTGATGACTGTGAATTTGAGGAAAGAGCTTTTTCTTTTAATGCAGTTGTTCCTCTTTCGGCAAATTCCTCACCAAACTTCGCATTTCAAGCATTTTTGACACAGTTCACATGCTTTGTCAATTTCAGTACCTGAGCCAGAACAGGACATCCCCTTAAGGAGTCAATAAATCTTCATTTAACTCGTTGATTTTGTTAGCGCAGTTGGAAATGTTTCAAAAGAAGCAGTGGAAAGACCCCCAAAAGGCAAAACAGAAGTGAGCTTTTTTTTTTTCAGCTGAGCTCGCTAAATAATATAAATTATGAATTAATGTAATAGAACTGCTAATGGCATGGCAGTAAGATTGCATAAGCTGTTTGACTGGTGCTTTACAGAGCAGTAAGGACCCGAAAATAAACCAGTAAGTGAAAGCAGGTGTCTTGTGTCTCACTGAGTAAAAGAAGATGATTTACACTAGAACTCCTGGATCTGCAGTAATTTAACAGCATTAATGCAGTTAGACCCAGCAGTTGATTAAAAGTTGTTGCACAAATGTGCCTTATTGCCCCTTTAAATCTTGTACTTCTTGGTCCCTGCAGATTTACAGATTGCCTCGGAATTAATTGGAAGGTACACTTTCCTTCATGTAAGCACCAGATATACGACTTACGAAAAAGCGCAGTTTATAATTTTAAAAAACCCATCTCTAAATTATGGGTCTTGATAACTCTCCAAAACCCAGATTGCAACAAATTAAAACCCAGGATAAACACCAGGCATTTAGAGAACGTGAATTGCCCTGAATTAAAAGGGGCATTGTCTTGGGACTCTTTCAGGTCTGGTTTTTGTGAAGAACAAGTATGTGTGACAGTGTTATTTTATCCTTAGGTTGAATTATCTCTAAATCATGATAATGTTGGCCTGAGAAGACAGATGTTCATTTTAATTCTTCTACTTTTCCCACAGCCTTGCATCCGTCATCAGAGGCCAAGTACTAACTGCTGACGGAACTCCACTTATTGGAGTAAATGTCTCGTTTTTCCATTACCCAGAATATGGATATACTATTACCCGCCAGGATGGAATGTGAGTTAGTCCCACCGCACTCTTTCTGTGTGAAATATTTTCAGTATAAAAGCTAGGCATTCTTATATCTCCCAATATGTTTTATTGTCCCTTTTAATATAGAACTGCAACAACTTTTAGGCTCCAGAAATCTGTGCATGTGGCAGAGACTTAAAGTCACGTGCTCATGTGGTTCCTTAAAAGTTGATTTCATTTGCCAAGACATGATAAGAGTGTTGTGGTTTCATAGGAGAATTTTCTTTGTTTTAGAAGATTCGTGTTGAAATATTCAGGAGTGACATTCGTAATACCTACAACTTAAGCTTAGATGGTTCTGAAAAAAATAAGTAGATGGGTAGATAGATAAAGCAAATTTGGGAAGATGTTAATAAGTTGGTGAATCTAAGTAAAAGGTATCTGGGTGTTCATTGAATGGTTATTTTAATATTCCTATAGATTAGAAACTCTGTCATATACAAGTTGGGAGAAAAGTTGGTTTTCTTTGTAAAGCATATTTATTTAAGGAGCTGAGTGTTGTTGGAAGCTGTATGGGATCCAGATAATTCACTAAGTAATCTTGTTTTTCTTAGGTTTGATTTGGTGGCAAATGGCGGGGCGTCTCTTACTTTGGTATTTGAACGCTCCCCATTCCTCACTCAGTATCATACCGTGTGGATTCCGTGGAATGTCTTTTATGTGATGGATACCCTCGTCATGAAGAAGGAAGAGAATGACATTCCCAGCTGTGATCTGAGTGGATTTGTGAGGCCAAATCCCATCATCGTGTCTTCTCCTTTATCTACCTTTTTCAGATCTTCTCCTGAAGACAGCCCCATTATTCCCGAAACACAGGTAGAATGTTCTGGCAGGCAGTACTTTTAAGGGACCTGTTTTCAGATCATGTGGTTTCCAAAGAATCTTTAAAAAGGATTGCAGAATTCCAGTGCTATCCCAAATAATTCTATAGATGGAAATACAGAATGTGGGGTGTGTATGTGTGCGCACACGTGCGCAAGAATAGGTAATACTGTGGTAGGATTATTTAAGAAATAATCTAGTTATTTCTTAAAGATCTATTCAAAATACTTTTTTGTTCAGGCTATACTATATCTGTATATATTTATTAGTTGTAGCCAAATGGAAAAACAGCTTAAACTCAACAGCTAATAATGTCTTTGTTCATGTAGTCATTCACCAGAAAAAGGTTTTGATACCTATATGCTCCTGACCTCCTGACTGATGTGGTAACAAGTGCTATTGTATGTGGTCATTACTCTCAATGACTTACTGTTTAGTTATACTTATAAGTAAAAAGTGTTTCAGAAAAGATGATTTTTAGCAGCAAATGTTCATTAATTTTCTCAAGATATTTTTATCTAAAAAACTTGGTATTATGTCTTAAGTTCTAATAATTTATGATAAATCCTATTCTCCTCAGGGGGGAAAAAACTATATAATTTTTCTAAAAATAGCCATACTTTCACTATTCCTTTTATCTACTGAAATATCTGGAGAAATATCTGGAGATTGTTTTCCTTCCTCTTTATTTCCAATTAGAAATAACTTTGAGGAAAAAAAAGAAAGAAAGAACTTTGAGGTCTTAAAGATAGGACATTAGGTACAATAATAATAGGCTTTATACATAAATAGCTAAGTAAAACTATGTGCTCTTTTTTTTTTAAAGATTTTTTTATGTATTTATGAGAGAGAGAGAGAGAGAGCGGGGGGGGGAGAGGCAGAAGGAGAGCGAGAATCATAAGCAGACTCCCTGCTGAGCACAGAGCTGGACGCAGGGCTCCATCCCACGACCCCGAGATCATGATGTGAGCTGAAATCAAGAGTAGGTCGCTTCACCAACTGAGCCACCCAGGCACCCCAAAAATATGCAGTCTTTAATAAAATACAGCAGCACATAGCAGCTTTGTCCCATTCACTCTTCAAATATTTATTTGATATCAGGCACTGTTAGAATTGAGCGAAGCAGTAAGCCAATCAGATGAAGTACCTGCTCTCAAGGCGCTTCCCAGCTAATGGGGAGAGAGACAACAAATGTGTAAATATATGTCAGCTTGTGAATACGACTTATTTTTCAAAGATAAAACAGGGTCAGTTGACGGAGGTACAATTTTGTAAAGTGTGGTCCAGGAAGATCTCTTTGATAGGTTGATGTTTCAGCAGAAATTTTAAGAAAGTGAAAGAATAAATCCAAAAATAGAAGGGTATTCCAGTAAGCACTAGGAGCAAGTTCAGAAGCTCCAAGGGAAGAGCATGCTTGGCTGTTCACAGAATGGCACAGAGGCCAGCAGGTGTGGCTTGAGTGAAGGGGTGATAAACCACAAATCATTGAAGACCGTGGCCTTCTTCTTTTCTTTAAGATTTTATTCATTTATTTGAGAGAAAGAGAATGGGGTGGAGGGGGCAAAGGAGTGGGAGAGAATCTCAGGCAGAGATTCTCACTCCAAGCTGAGTGTGGAGCCCGATGCAGGGCTCGATCCCACAACCCCGAGATCATGACCTGAGCCGAAACCAAGAGTTGGACGCTTAACTGACTGAGCCACCCAGGCGCCCCTACTGGTTTCCTTCTTAAAAGGATCACTGTAGTTGCCACACTAAGAATATTTCCATATTGGGCAAAGGTTGAAACAAGGAGACCAGGTAGGAGACAATCTCAGTAATAGGAGAAATAGTGGTGGCTTGGACAAAGGGAGTTGGGGAGGAAGGGGTAAGAAGTGGATGTGTAAGAGTGGAGTCCAGGGCAGAGGTTGGAAGTAAAACGGAAACTTGAGAGTCATCAGTGATACAGATAAATATAAAGCGTAGGATGAGATCCCCTAGGGAGGGAGTGCAGATGGAGTGCAAGGCCTAGGATAACAGGTAAGAACTGTCACAGGCAAATACAATGCACAAGAGACACCTCAATGATTTACTGCATAACAGTCAAGCCAGCTTTGAGCTGAAGCTTTTGGAAAGTCATTGTAGCCTTATGCAATGTAGTACTTCCTCCCCAGGGGCCATCTTGCAGTAACTCTGAGCTTCTTAGCCACTCCTTAAATAGATTTAATCTTGAGGCTGTGTCTGTGTGTGTGTAGGTGGCAAATTGTTAGCAAACTGAGTCATTGTAGTCAACAGTTGCAGGAATACATGAAGGGTTTGTTTTCTTTCTTTTCCATTCCATCAAACAGTCTGCAAACATTTAGTAGAAATTTACTGAGAACCGATTATGTATGAGGTACTCTACTAGGATAAAAAGAATAATAAGACATGGATTCCCACCATTCTAAATGTGATCAAGATTTGAAGGAAGAACTCTGAAAGTTCAAAAGAGTGGTCTATTCCTAAGGAAGCCAAAAAAAGCATCACTGAGGAGGTTGGCCTTCGAAGTGGGGAAAGGATATTCCAGATTGAAGAAAATGTGTGAGCAACCACAGGGTGGTAAAAACAAATGATGTCATATTAAAACTGGTGAAGTACGTAAATGTAGGGCATGTAAGAGGAAATGTTGGGGCTAGATTATGAGTGGCCCCAAAATACCATACAATGGAGACCTTGAATTCTTTAGGCAATATGGAACCAGGGGGCCAATGGCGTCTTTTCAGATTTCTGTAAAGCTAACTCGAGGCAAAATGTGTAATTGATAGAAGAAGACAGGTAAATCAGTGAACTGACCAGTGTTCACTATATTTCTATACATATCCAGCACTGAGATGGGGAGGGCCCAACACTCACAATGGTGATGGAGGTGGAGAAGAGAGAACAGATTAGACCTAGATTTGGAAGGTAGAATTGACAGGATATAGTTTCTGTTTTTTTTTAATGATGATATGTGATTTTATTTATTATAAAATAAAATATTTATTAATTTATTATTAAACAAAACAATAACAAAATTAAAGTAAGTCTTTTATTACATATTTTTATTTTAATTGTAGTTTCTAACTGAATGTTTAATGGGGTGAAGAATGGGGCTTACAGATCACATAGCTGGCAAAAAATAGACTTGATGGTTTATTTTTCCACTCTGGCTGGATGTCCTTTTCCCACTAATGCAAAAATAACATGGTCACGTCAAATTACATAGGAGAAACACACGTTTTAATGAACTAAACTCAGATATTTGTTCCATGGAAGTAGGTTAATGATGACAAAGACAATAATCCGTTATTAAAATTGGGAATAACATATGATATTTTGAATTAGAGAAGCAGTTCTTACCAGATCACAGGAAATATATATTTAATTAATGAAAGACTGCCTTACATATAGAAAACCTATCAGATTTATGAGAAATTATTTTGAAAATAAATTATGAGGAAACAAATTATATGCCTTAGGGTTCAATCACTTACATTTTCAGAGAGCCATTCAAGAGTCACAGAATCCATTTTTCAAGCCAACCCACTGATACTTCACCCCAGTGATGGCAGAACAAAGAGTCCTATTTAGATTATTCACCCTGTAGCCTACAGCCACACAAAAGTGCTGTCAATCTTAAATGTAATGTTCTCCGTGAGTCGAACAGAGCTCTGGAAAGTTTCTGTATAGCCATAAACTATTTTGCTTCAGATAGTCTGCAGCTGAAGTCAGTGCGCATGTTCGGTAAGGAAACCCCCACTGTGCTGAATAGGAGCTATGAGAGCAGAGCAGTGCCGCCTTGGTCCACGGTACCGCATCCCATTGCTCTTGATGCCAGCTCTGGTCCCCGATCACCATGGAGGTTTACTCAGCCCATCCTTTGGTGCTGCTCACTTATACTCACACTGACCACTACAAATATGCATCAATCCCAACTGTTCTGTGCAAGAGGAGCTGGATCCTACTGACCACTGGGTTGCTATGTTAAGATTTTCCTAACACAGTCTGAATAATGAATCTCGATAAGCCAATATGAGGAAATCTTGGAGAATGTTATTTAATTCTTAGTGGACAAAATGGTGACTTCCTGGTGCAGATTCTTGAGCCTAGATGACCTTGCACTTCACGATATATGTATTGTAGTAAGCCTCTGGAGAGCTACCATTGTTGACCAAACTAATAGGAGCTTAGCAGTAGTTCTTAGCATCTGCGCTGTCTAGAAAGATGTTATACGCTACATAAAATCTAGTTTTCAAAATAATTAAATAATGTTTTGGTGTAATATACTTTGGTATATGTCAGCATAAATTTGTTGATGTTCACTGAGCCAGCCACATTGATAGATAAATTGTGGGGTTAAGAATATGATTTTTTAAAATCTATAAAGGAGATCGTTCTTAGGCAGGGAATTATATTAACTTTTCACAGTCCAGTTTCAACTCAAAAAGTGTACATTGAGGGTCTTGTGTGTGCATTCAATAACACATTAGTTGCTCTCTCAGGGAGAGTTTATGCAGCTCTCAAATATTAGTCCATCTACCATCATATCAAAAATCAGTGGTGAGTCCTCGCTCAACATTTAACTAATTATGAGAATATGCTGTTGTTCTATTACCTTTCCACATGGATATAGAATTCAGTACAATTTAACTCAAACGAATTGGTCTTTTCTCTTACCGCTCCTGTCTTTCTACACTGTGACCAGTCAGCTGCCGAGGCCATAGACGCAGGATTAATCCCTAAATGAGCCAGCTGGCGTAGGCCAGATCTTTGGCCCAGACCACATCCCTGCTCTGAGCTAACCATCTTACAGATGTCGGCCCTGATTCTCCAGGGTGACGGGGGTGAAGGATGGGTTAGTGAGAATCCGCTGTGACCATGAGCTAACAAGTCAGTGCGTGTCAGTGCTGTGTCCTGTATGAGGAGTAGCACCTACTCCGAATGAATGACAGGAAGCTTTCAGCAGGAGAAAAATTGGGCTGGCGGCAGAGTTACTTTTAATTATCGAATAAAGTAACAGCTCAGATGTGTATTTGTGAATAGTGGCTCTTTGGTGTCTTATTTTAGTTGCTCTCCTCGCTTCTTTTAAATCGGCTTTACCTAATAGTTACCTGTGATCCCAGTTTGAAGCTTCTGCTTTGTGCAAACCTAGGTACTCCATGAAGAAACGACAATTCCAGGAACAGATTTGAAACTTTCCTACTTGAGCTCCAGAGCGGCAGGATATAAGTCAGTTCTCAAGATCACCATGACGCAGTCCGTTATACCATTTAATTTAATGAAGGTTCACCTTATGGTGGCTGTGGTAGGAAGACTCTTTCAGAAGTGGTTTCCCGCCTCGCCAAACCTGGCCTATACTTTTATATGGGATAAAACAGATGCCTATAATCAAAAGGTCTATGGTCTATCGGAAGCTGTTGGTAAGTTCCATATCGATATATTCTGTGTCAAAAACTATCACGAAGTTGATTGTCACCCATGGACATCAATGGATAAACAAATTGGAAGACAATTAAGATTATCCTTGGGGAGTTATGAGCTGGTTGACTGAGACCTACCATGGGAAAATGGAATGTATTCCGTATGATGAGGAGAAAGTATCCCTTCTTTTCTGGCTGAAATTCTATCTTCAAAAATGTTCTGAATGAGATTCCAAGCTGTCCTATCCTTTCCTTCATGTTCTTTTTCCTTACTGTTCTCCTTCCCTTTTTCACTTTTTGTTTCTTTCTAACTTTATCTCCTTAGCTTTCCTTATCCTTTTTTTATGTTTTCTGTATCTAACTATTAGGGTAGTTTCAACTCATAATGATATTTAAAAGGATGTAGACAATATTTGTGCCCCAAAATTATTTCAGCTCTTTTGACTAGGAGTCAGTTCGGTGGAATGACATTCTTAAAACATCAGTTAAGCCCATTGTTTCACTGAATGATGGGACAATGTGATCAAAGATTGGCATGTTGAGATATATGGTATAGTTTCATGCTCAGGCTGAGGACAGCCAAAACTAATGGATGCTTTTTGTTCTATTAGTTTTTACCCGAGAATATCATAGATATTTCATTCTGAAATTAATATATAACTTGGTCTTGAATTAGTTCACATCAATCAGATAATTGCCACTTCTCCCTTCACTTTGTTCTAAATTTTAAAACCCATGCTTCATTATAACTCTGAAGCTTTTTATTGGTGATTTGTTCACAGTAATTTACTGCTAGTGTTATCGTTCAGTCCTGATAGTAACATGTGAATATAATGTTATAATCAGGCTATCTTCTCTGCTGTATTGAACCTTACTTATCATAAACATTTTGCACAACTTTTAATACTCGTGGAAACTAGACAGCTCTAATTACTCAGCAAATACTATTTTTAGTTGTTACCATCTGATCACCACCTGGGGCTGATTTATCTGATCTAATTACTTAACCAGGTGCCCAATCTGGTCTTCATTTTGTGCTGTGAACCCCTTGTGAAAAAGTGATGTGGGGGGAGAAAAATACTAGTTTCCTATCAAATCAATAGAAAAATAATATTTGAAGATCATTTCTTAGAAAAACACCTTTTATGTGGTCAGATCTTCTCATATAAAAATAATTTCTACACATAAATGAGTGGAAATAGAGTCTTAGAACACAATTGTGGAAAAAAGCAGTTTTATCAAAATAATAAATTGCATTTCTGCCTGTAATTGAGAAGATGTACTGTGATTTCTCTTGATTCCAGTGTCGGTTGGATACGAATACGAGTCATGTCTGGACCTGACTCTGTGGGAAAAGAGGACCGCCATTTTGCAAGGTTATGAATTAGACGCTTCCAACATGGGTGGTTGGACATTGGATAAACATCATGTGTTGGATGTTCAGAACGGTAAGATCTTGTTCATAGTTAATATCACTTACCTTGATTAGATTATGGCAACATTTTATCCTATGCATGCTATAGGATTAAAATTAGTAGAAAAAATAAAGAGAGATTTTTAAAGACTGTACATGTCTGAAGTGGGAACTACCTGATATTCTTCTTATGGACTTTGAATCATTCATAAATTCATCACCAAAATAGTTCTCCCACTTGAATGTAAGTGACCTTGGTGCTGCACTGAAGGTACTCTGTGTGCTGGTCTTCACGACAGATTCATCTAGAAGCATCTAGTTCTATAGTAAGCCCATGAGTCGATCCAGAGTGCTTTAGGAAGGTTTACCAAAAATGGAGGGAGGGGGACTTTTTTAAGTAAAGAAAAAAAATCCGTGTGACTTTACCAAAATATTTCTGATAGATCTTAATTCTTAAGCAATTAGCCTATTCTGAGCATGTAGTTTTTTTTCAGTTCTTAGATTGTATGTGAGAAAAAAATAGTTCTCCCGCTGAAATTGGGTTCCATATACTCTTATTTAACTTCGTAATTCTTGGGAAAAAATAAAGGAATAATCTGAGAAGAAAGCGAGGATTGAGAGTTATTACTTATGATAAACCTTATACTATAAAGGAATATGCTCTGAAAACACATATTTCAGGTATCACAAAAGACATAAATTATTTTACAAAACTTGACCAGCTTAATCTCATAAAGGATATTATTTATATTAAACAAACTCTGTTGTCCTTACTGTGTTTGACATTTTTGCCCACATGCTGGCTACACCTCAGATAATTTACCGGTACTTTTCTAGAAAAGCGGAACCTTAAGGTGACTTCCTCTAACCCCCTATCCTAAACCATATCATGCTGGTAACTCTCTACTCTCCCTTTCCAAATAGCCAAAGGAGATTTCACAGTCGTGGCAAATCATCTAGCTTTGACTTCGCAAAGGTTTTTGGAAGGTTCAGAATTTTGAACTGAGCATGTAATACAACTAAATGTTTATGAGTAATGGTCACTTTTTCAGATTAATGTTACTTTGATATTTGTTATTTTTATTTAAAAAAATTTATTGTGGAAGCTGGAAAAGGTGCATTTTCAACTTACAAATATAATAAATCTACAGTAGTGTCCAAGCCAGTGCTCGAGAATGCTGGTGTCTTACCTCTAGAAGAAAATAGTACTCAGCAAATCAATAGAGGAAAAACAAAATGGAAAAACCCTCCACCCCTTTCCTGCCTTACAGCAGTGCTGAGCTCTACCCCTGGTCCAGCTGTGTCCTGGACATCAGGTTGCCATTCAGTGAGCATGCCAGAAGGTTGGGAGCAGAGCCCGTAGCTAGTGCCACGTGCAGCTCATGCTTTGGAAAAGTGAGACTCCCAACCAAGAAGGATGCTCCGTATGTTATCCCTAATCATCAGCAGTGCCTGAAGCCGTGGTATTTCAGTCTGTCATGTCAGCAACACCAGGCATAGTCGTGGGCTTTCAAAATGCAAAGCCATGTGCCAAATGTGCCCCTCCCTGGCTGCTCTTGATTAAATGATGTGAAATTATATTTCACACAGTTTGACATATTGCTGGATTCCTTCGGAAGCTCTTGATAAACAAAACCAGGGGAACCTCTCTAGAAGCATTTTAGTTATCGTGGGCATATAGGGTCAAGTTCGTAGCCCCAGGATTTCACCAGGAGATTATGAACTGGTAGGGGTTCGACAAGCAGAGAGCTCCAGGAAGGCCCATGCCATAAACCCACATCATAATAGTGTTGAATTACACTGTAACGGTACCCAAAACTGAGTACAGAATTCAGGTGGATTTGAGAAACATGTAGGTATTCTGTGTATGTATATGTAATAGAAATACGCACACAGACACACTGTCTACCAGAATAATATATAGTCTGCTTTTATTAAAATATCAGGTCAGCTGTAGAAACTGGGCTACCCCAAATTCTGTCCTCCAAAAAGTGCTATAAATTATAAACTCTATGTTGTTTTAAAATGTGAGGTGACCTAATTCACAGGGTAAACTGATTGTGATTTCAATTTTTACCCAAGAACCGCTTGACAAGTAGCAGCTTCTCAAAGTGACATGTGTCTAATTGAATAAACAAAGTGATTTGTAATCGTGACAAGGTGGATGAACTGTGAAATGTATTAAAGAGGAAGAGAAGGCCAAAATGGAGACAGTGACAGGTGTTTGCAGGCCTGGGATGTGGAAATAAATATTCTAATGTTCATCTTTGTCTTCTGTCACAATAGAGGAGAATCATGAAGGACCAATCCCTTAAAAGAATGACTGAATAAATCAGGCTGAGCAGAGCAGTAGGTTGGCTTGTAGGATTGGCTCTTACAGGAAAATATAGTTCCGTAATTGTCAAATAACATAAGCACAGAAAGAAGGATCTTAGGTATCATTAATGTATTCTTGGAATATTCAAGGCAAAAGGCTTTTCACGTGTTATGATCCAGCCTTACTTGGCTTATTTTTCCTTAAATTTGAATAAACCTGTTTTATCTCCCCTGGTTTCTTTATGTAAATTTTCTGTGATTATTACATCACTTGAAAAGCATTTAAAAAGTAATCCATAGAATCCACCTAAAAATGTGGTGCACTGTAAGAGGAACATAATCATTCTGATCTCTTCTTCACCTTAAAATTATCCCAAAGTGGGAGGAAAAAAACACGTTCTTGGGTTTCCTGTTTGTACTTCTATGGATTGATTCTTTTAACAGCATAGCTGCTAAAAAGTATAAGCATTGGCTTGAAGAACTGCTTTGAAATAGAGAACATTCAATAAATATATAATACGTACAACTCCAAAGTCCAAGGAGCAGATGGTTTATACGGATGATCGCCCTGTGCAAAGTGTCATGAAATATGTATGGTATAGTAAACAGCTGACCAGCCAAAATGAAACCATTGATCTGCCGTCTATACAATAATGGCAAATGAATAAAATTAGAATCGCAACTCAAATCTAGTTTCTAACTATGAGAATGTTTAAACTCTTTTGGGATTTTTTTTTCCCTCAGATTTTCATTGAGGACCCAATGGAGCAGACTGGCATTGTGTCTTAAAATGATTGGCACTTTCATGCCATAAAGCAGAATTCTCCTTAAATAATAAGTTGCCCTTCCATAACAGTTTTGTTATGTTTGGATTTTTGAATAACCGCATGTGTATGCATCCTCATGTCAGATAAGAGTCTAAGCAAGAAGAATGTTCTTTGACAGCATAGTAGTATAGAGGGGGTTTGATATGTATTTTCCTAACTTTATTTTCCACAAAGTATTTTTAACGTTTTCAAAATCAGTGATAGACTTATAAGGAAGAAATTCGTATTTTTGGTGCACATTTTTATTGATTGGATTAATATATAATATTATAACATCATTTTGCAATTAGGCAAACTTGTTATTCCCTGAATAATATAACAAGTTCCCTGAGAACATGTAGACCATGGTTCTCAAACTTGGTTGTACATTAGGGTCGTTGGGAGGTTTGGGGATTTTTTAAAAGATTTTGTTTATTTATTTGACAGAGAGAGAGAGAGAGAGAGAGAGCACAAGTGGGGGGAGGGGCAGAGGGCAAGGGAGAAGCAGGCTCCCCACTGAGCAGGGAGCCTGATGTGGGACTTGATCCCAGGACTCTGGGATCATGACCTGAGCCGAAGGCAGACCCTTAACTGACTGAGCCACCCAGACGCCCTATCTGGAGGGTTTTTTAAAAGGCTGCCCCAGACCAATTAAATCAGACTCTCTCAGGATGAGATCCAAGCATTGGTATCTTTTACAGTTCCCCAGTCATTCCGATGTGTAGCCAAGTTTGAGAATTGTCAATGTTGACAATTTGGGCTTTTAATTTTTCTGGTTAGTCCTTTGTTTCTTTCACCAGCCCTCCCTTACATTCATAACAGACAGCATTTTTCGTATATATCCTTTATATTTTGCCAAATATTTTGCACCAGGTAAATGAATAGAGTTCTTGTTCTTTCCAAGAGAACTTGAAATAGTGTTCCCAGGCTATACCTACAAAGCACTGAATTATAGTTACATCTAGAGCGAACGTGTTTACTTTTCATCTTTCTACTTTTTATCGCAAGAAAATTCTTATGCATTTTATGTCTTCTAGGTATACTGTACAAGGGAAACGGGGAAAACCAGTTCATCTCCCAACAGCCTCCAGTTGTCAGTAGCATCATGGGAAATGGCCGAAGGCGCAGCATCTCATGCCCAAGTTGCAATGGTCAGGCCGATGGTAATAAACTCTTGGCCCCAGTTGCATTAGCTTGCGGGATCGATGGCAGTCTATATGTAGGGGATTTCAACTATGTTCGGCGAATATTCCCTTCTGGAAACGTAACAAGTGTTTTAGAACTAAGGTATGTCTTTCCTTAATTTGGATTTGGTTGTTTTTTTTTTTTTTTTTTAAGATTTTATTTTTAAGTAATCTCTGCACCCAACATGGGGCTCGAACTTATAACCCTGAGATCAAGAGTTGCATACTCTGCCAACTGAGCCAGCCAGGCACCCCCTTAATTTGGGATTTTTACCAAAGCTAAGCATGCCTTTATAAGAAAAAGTGTTTAGTCTAATGGACCAATTTATTTATTTAAGTATATCTTCCCAATGTTTAAAATTTGCCCTGAAAAGAAGTTAGATTCTTGGTTAAAATTGGGAAAAGCACAATACATATATACTGTGCCATAAATGTATAAAAGAGTATAAAGTCACCCAACGTATAAAATATCTCACTGATTTCAGAGCATTTTCTGTGCTTCAGTAGGATAGAATTATGATTTTTAAATCCCTTTAGTTGTTCTTTAGAATAACTTCTTGATAGAGGTTGTTAACCTTTTATTTCACATTGGTTGAAATTAAGAGAGAAAATATTTCCCTACAGTATCGGGACATAATAGTAAGGCTATAATTTTTCCATAGAATATTGGATCTTCAAGTTGGGTTAACCCATTAGCCATAATACCAGTAGTTAAAGTAACAAATTGTTGCTTTGCTTTTGTTCCTTTAAGTGTGATTATTAAAATCATCCTATTCTGTAAATTATTTGATAAGCCTTGGCCTACAAAATTCATTTCCAGTGTTATTTCTGCTTAAGTTGGCAATTTTCCATTCAAATAATTAAAATCTCAGTATGCAACTCATTATATTTTAGAAACTTTTTCTAACTGTGCTTTTTTTCCCCCACCTTTTTTATCTGCTTCCACCAAGAAATAAAGATTTTAGACATAGGTAAGCATCTTCCTGAAAGGTTACTGTATATTTTCAAATGTCCTTTTTACATTTTGATGTGACTCTCTGACATTGTTTTCTAAGAACATTTCATCATGAGAGAGGAAACTCAGTATCACAGAATATCTAAGGAATTAAAACTGCTTATATGAACCATTATTATGTGGCGTATTACAAATTATATTATGCAATATAATCTGAAAAGCTATTTTCAAGTTGGTTAATAAAATAAATTTTGTCACAAAAAAATACTATAATGAACATGTCCGTAGAACAAAAAATATTTCTAAACTTCAGTTACTGGCTCACATAATCTAAGCCATATTGAACAGAACCAAATTTGAAGCAGAGTAGGAGAGTTTAGGACACATTTAATTTGACCAATAATCAGGGCAGATCCTGGCTTATTCAATTGGGGGATTCTGTTTAAGAAAAAGAATCTAAAAAATATTTTACTTTGGCAAGTTTTTAAAAACCTAAGATCATGTGATCATGTTCCCCAGGACCTCGCTGGGCTTGCAAGGAACCATACAAAGGAACCCAAATGCTTAGGCTTTGTTAACTTCATGCTGTCGTTTATATTTTCCCAAGTTGAGAGAGTTACTAGATTTGAGTACTACTTTTAAGAAGTAATGTTTTCATGGACAGTATTATGAAAGAAAATACTTTCTTCAAAGCTAAGGATGAACAGTTGAAGCAAATATGTAGGCTCAGAAGTTTTTTAGATTCTATTTGCGATGTATACTTAGCTAGCGAAGGTGTAGTAAAAGCTTGTTACGGACACTTTTGACTGAAAAACTTTCCCCAAGGCAACAAAAAAGAAAAAAAAAATATATATATATATATATATATTTTAAAGTAAAGCTCACCAAAAAAGCTAGACATATTGGACCTGCTGGATCTAGTTTGGCCAGTAAAGTATCTAATGAAATGATATCAGATGGAAAAATTAGCAATAGTTTTTGTGACATCCTTAAGATGAATACATCAACATTGCCCACTGGAACTGTGTTGTAGAGATGGACAACTAGGAAATAAGAGACAAAGTTCCACCGGAAGATGAGTAGCTGTTGCATATCAGTATGACCAGGCATGGCCCCGTGACCCTTCCCTGAGATCCCCTATTGATCTTGTGCTCTCAGCTAATAGCTCCGTCACGTGCTAAGATTAACACTAAATTTCTCCAGACTGCTGAGCACGCAGAGCTCTGCTATTAGAATCCATGGCAGAATATCAGAAGTTTTCTGGCCTCACCTTCTTGGTAACTGTGGAGGAAAGAAAAAAGACAGACACATGTGTCCACCAACTAAATGTGAAAATGCTGGAGGCAATAGATAAAGAACTATCAAAGCAGCTCCCTTTGAACCAACCAGCCTATTACATGCCAGGCTCGGTGCCAGGTATTTTATACACGTTACTGCAGATCCACACAGCAGTCCTTCAGGATTACAGATGAGGTCATTGAGGCGCAAGGAAGCCTTGGGGAAGCCTTTTCTTCCCCAAGACACATAACTAAGAAATGGGGAGCAGGGATTTGAACCACTCTAAAAAGTATGTTCATTGCACTATACCACATAGCCAGTTTTTATGTATCTTTTTTTTTTTAAAGATTTATTTACTTGACAGAGATGGAGAGCACAAGCAGGGGGAGCAGGAGAGGAAGAAGCAGACTCCCCGCTGAGCAGGGAGCCCAACATAGGACTCAATCCCAGGACCCCGGGATCATGACCCGAGCGGAAGGCAGATGCTCAACTGACTGAGCCACCCAGGCGCCCCAGTTTTTATGTATCTAAATGGCTAGGTTTCTGTGGAATAATTCCCTGGGTATACACAAAGCTAGATTCATTTCACAGTCATTTGACAAATTGCTTAGAGCTATAATCTCTCTCTCTGGGAAAAAAAAAAAAAAACCACATTGATTAGAGGTTAGAGCTCCATTATTATTAACAATACTTTCTAATATGAGCTCATTATGTAGTAGCTCAGGCTGTCTGGCAGTGATACTCACTGTAATCCCTCTCTCATGATCCTCCTTAACCTTTCCCCCCTGTACGTTATCCTGGCTAAATGTGAGCTCCTGCATTTCCCTTATGCTCCATGCATGTAAAATACACTGTTTGGGTTTTATATTGCTATTCATCCTTGTTAAATTGATGTTGACTGATCACTTCCCATGTACTGGGCACTTTGACAAATAGTAATATAAGAAAATCCATGCTCTCAGAACTCACAATCTAGTAGGGGAGACAAGATATATAAGTAACAGACCAAGTAACATGATCAGTATTCTTTGGCACTTTATTGTATCCACGGCTTATACTGTGAGAGTAATTCTATGGAGGAAAAGATTACTGGGGTTAGGGGTGTGGTAATGGAAAGTTCTCTGGAAGGTTGATGTTTGACCTAGGTCTAAAAATGAAGTCTGCTTAAACAGAACAACAGGAAGAAAGGCAGGGGGTGGAAGAGGGTCATGAAGAAAGAATACAGAACAAGGGAAGTTACTGGGGTTTGTGAAAGACAGGAGCAAGACATGTTCTGGGAGGAATCAGATTTACCTGGATGGAGCAGGGGATCCGTGTGGGAAATAGTGAGAGATACAGGTAAAAAGTCAGGGTAGCGCCAGATTGCTTAGGGCCTTGAGTGCTGTAAGGAATTGCTCTTCCGTCCTGTAGGACAACAGAGACAGTGGACAACATTTTTCTGACCTTGAACAAGACGGCGGCATACTCAAAATGGCCCTTGAGGAAGATGAATCTGATTATCAGTGTTCAAGATGACTTGAGGGTCATTTAGAAAGCTGTTGGCTGAAACCATGAGATGCTAGGTACCTAAATGAGTATGGCTGGCAATGAAGAAAATCCACCCGTAAAATAAAGGAAGGCAGAAAATGAACACACTGTATAAGGGTGATAAGGAAGAGAAAGATGTAGAAAAGAGATGACAAAAATAGGGATTCCGTTTGCTCAATAACTAATTAATCAAAACTGACTTCATAAAAGCAAAATATGTCAACTCACTGGAGCTTCTCTATTTAGCTTAAAAAATAAAATTATTTTCATATGTTTCTTCCTATTTGCCTGTTATCTTCCTCGTCTTAGCTGATAGGATCCTGCGGGCTCTTACCTTATCCCCACTGTGCAGGCTAGCACCAAAGTCATGAAGGGCTTAGGGACAGATGATTGGAGGAAAAGGAAATTGAAAAATGTGTCTAAATATACAAAAATGGACAGTGTAGTCAGTTGATTAATGCTTAAGTAATATATAAAAATGCATGATTCTGGTCCTTTACCATGTTTCGTATACTATTAACAGTCTCATCAATTGGACTGATGGGGGACATAATTAATGAAAATATATTAAATAACAAAATAAATATAAAAACACATAGTCTTGTTATTTTAGAATTCAGAGTATTCTGTCATACCAAATTTAATAAGTACTGCCAGGATATCATATCAAATAAAAGTCTCTAGCTATACTTGAATGAATGGATATAAATACTAATCAATCAACATATTAAACTTTTTACATAAAGGGAAGCTTCTGAAATCCTTAAAATTTAACATTCTCTTAGCTATGCTAAACATTTCTCCTTATGATGGCTATAGTATGAGTTTGCTAACAAACTCCTTTTGTAGGTAGTAAATTTTAGCTCATCTCTGTTCCAGTTCTCTAAAATTCCAAAATAAAGGAACTTAAATTAATTAACTAATACCAGCTAAGAGGCAATAAAACATGCAGGACCAAAAATCAACTTCGTGAATTTTATATTACCAATTACAAGATCAAAGAAAAAGTCAATCACAGGTCTGTGAACTGGAATCAATTAAAGTTATATCGTAGAAAATTATAAAAGCTTGATTCAGCACTTCTTATTGACTTATTATTTAAATCAAACAGGCACAGAAATACCACATCCCAAAGCCCTGTTTGCAAGTATAAAAAGTTTTAGTCACCAGAAAAGAGGCATTTTATTGTTACCCACAAATATAATTCACTCTTTTCTGTCTTCTAAGGGCTATGGCACAATTTCCAATAAAAAGATGGAAGTGCTAATGAAATCTATGCTATAGCTTGTTCTTTGCAAATATTTCTCTAGTCTAAGAAGGTTGAATTATGACAGAATGAATAAGCACATCTAGTCTGTTTACTGCTGGATCTGTGTCCATGGAGAAGTTTCGCTTGGGAATCGTAATAATCTAGGCAGTCAGGATGGATGCATCAGGGTGCAGGATATTAAAGGTTCTTAACTTGCTTTGATTTTGCTGCCCTTAGTCAAAAATCTTAATATTATCCTAAACCTCTCTGAAATGAAAATCTCAATCAATTGTACAAGAAGGCCATGGTACTTCTCCTGGTGAACAGGGACTCCTGCAAGCCATCCGTTTTGTTCAGCCACACTCAGTCACTGTAGCCTCACATTTTCCACATGAGACCTGGTACTGACCTAAAAACTCCACCCATTTGTACTAACACACCAGCCTTTCGAGGGCTTTGGCTTTTGGGAAGTCAGAGCACAAGGACTAGCTCAATCTGTCAGAAAGCTCTTGCTTACATCTGGTGTCCTTGAACCCCAGACCCATCCCATATATTGTTCAGAGCTTCTCTGCGTCCAGTCAGCTGAAAGGTTCCAAACTCACCTTTTTTTTCTTTTAGTGCTTTGGTACTGATCCATCTCTTTTCATTTAGAAGGGGCTGGGCTCTAAGAAGCAGCTCTAATCTGCCATGCTAGGCTGCACGGCGGAGAATTCACCCAGTTCTCATTTCCTACCATTGCGTGGGGAATACGTCCAGAGGTAAATTCTCTTCTCCAAGACTCTGTCCTCCTCCACATTTGTTATTCTGGACAATGGAGTTGTGCAAAATTAGAGCTTTCATTTGGCAGACATTTTTTAAAACCATTGACATATGTTGCTTGATTTAGACATCTCTGTGTCTTCAAAGAAGGAGATGCTTCGGGACAGGAAATGGCAAATGTAAGCACCACTCCGGACATTCTCTTATTACTATCCCACTGGAATAAAACTACGTCAGTAAAGGCAAAGCTTATGACTCGAATGTTCGTTATTTTTGGACTCATGTCCTATAGCTCAAGCAGCCACTTCAAAAATCTGTTTTTTATTCTCAAAATGAGGCACATCATGAAAAATCATGTATAATTTTTTTTTAAGATTTTATTTATTAATTTATTCGACAGAGAGAGAGAGAGAGAGAGGGAACACAAGCAGGGGGAGTGGGAGAGGGAGAAGCAGGCTTCCCGCGGAGCAGGGAGCCCAATGCGGGGCTCGATCCCAGGACCCTGAGATCATGACCTGAGCCGAAGGCAGACGCTTAACGACTGAGCCACCCAGGCACCCCTAAAAATCATGTATAATTTTTATATAATTCTTTTCTTTTAAGATTTTATTTATTTATTTGAGAGAGAACGCACGCAGGCAGAGGGAGAGGGAGAGAGAGAATCTCAAGCAGTCTCCCTGCTGAGTGCAGAGACTGACACGGGGCTCCATCACGACCTGAGCCAAAATCAAGAGTCAGATGATTAACCAACTGAGCCAACCAAGCACCCCTTTTTTTTATATCATCTTCATCAGGGTCCTGAAGTTTTTATTCTCCTTTATTGTAAAGCCATGATTTATATAGTTAGAACAGCTCAGTATTAAAATTTTCCCTTATACGCTATTAAATGAAAAAGGCAAGGTGCAGAACAGCTTTTGTGCAAAATGTATTTATAGACATATGTGTATGTCTATAAATAGATAAGTCTTTTAGGGTAGATGCTTTTTTTATCATGAAATATTGGAGATAAGGTGCAAGGGAGAGTCCTTTCACTTTTCATTTTGTACAGTTCTATATAGTTTATAAGTGGGTTAAATAGATGGGGAGATCATGATCTAAGTTTTGCTTTGTTTTTATACATCTTTGGACTGAAAAATTGAATTAGTATTCTTTATTTTTGAAACTGTCTCCTAGAAGTTGCTCTTGAAGGATTTTTCTATAAATAGCCTTTTCAACAGATATTTTAGAAAAGATTTGTAAAGAGGGTGAAAAGGATTTCATGATTAAGTCCCACTAACCCCGGGCTTGGATGTCATTTAAATGAATAATTCTGCATATTATCCTCTACTTGAAAAATTACTGAATATTCCCAGAGTACCCCAAACAAAGGTCTTTGTCCTTGAGCCAAACCATATGTATTTGAAGACCAAGTCATATGGCTCTGAAAATTCAGAGGAACGATTGATGATCATACTTCAACACTGAGAAACAAAAAGACCCTGGCCTGCTCTCCTGGAGTTGGTACCTTTACACCCTTTGTACATGTGAAAGCGAGAGAGACTTCTTGATACTATTTTCTTAAAAGTGACCTTGTGGCTTTATAAAGGTATTTCATACGAATACCTAACTCCAACTGAATTTACATTGGATTGCATTATTCATTTACCTTTATCATCATTACTCTAGAAACAATTCCAAGTGGATGTTTAAAGAAGGGTCTGCATTGTTTTAATAGTTTAGGATCTTATAGCATAACAGCAGGACCAAGGAAACAAATTTGAACGTATCCAAGTTTAGCTAGTTATTTTTTCCTTAGTAACATTTTCAGAAAGCTAGTCATACTTGAGGTCATTAACAATAATTATATTACACTCCTCTACTGTAGAGAGTTACAAGGCAAAAGACATAGAGCAGTGTGAGAGGGGCAGAACAAAAGCAAATATTAAGAATAGCTAATGCTTATTGAGTGTGTATTATGTACAAGGCACTGTTCTAAGCATTTTCTCCGTATTAGCTCATCCTATGAAATGTGTACTATTGTTATTATCACCTGTACAGATAAGGAATCTGAAGCACAGATAAGTTCAATAGGTTGCTCAAGTTCATACAGTTAGTGAGTGATGAAGCTGATTCACACCCCAGCAGTCTGGTCTAGGGGTCATGCTCATAGATACACAGCCGACAAGAAAATGAAGTGTGTGTGTGTGTGTGTGTGTGTGTGTGTGTGTGTGTTCTCATAACCAGCTATCCGACTATTTATAATTAGTATATAATTGGGGAGATAGGAAAGACTAGAGAAGTCTCTCCAGTGTCACGTCTCTCAAAATAGACCCAGTTTGGATGAGTTGCAACCTTGTCACCAACTGTAGATCTGAAAGACCAGCTCTGTCCATACTAGGCTGTTTTTAGGGGGAAAATAACCTCTTAAAATTGCCCTGAAGGTTGTATTGATATGTTGTAGCTTTTCACTTAGTTACAAAGTAATAAACTACCACATCAAGGAACACAGTATGTCTGTGCATTTAAAATTTCAGGCATCAATTTAGAAAAGTGACATAATAACACTTAACATGGCAAGGTGATCATTTGGTAAAACCCAGTAGGTCTGAAATGGTTTTACCTCAAATGACTTGTATCTCTTTGAGTCCTTTGCTTCGGTATTCACCCTTTTACACATATTTACCCACTCAAGACTTATTGCTCAAAAATGTCTCGTCACTAAAAGATATTGAAGAGTAGAAAGGAGACCCGAAACCTGAAGTTATTCAAGGCTTTGTGTGTCTCAGTGTTTCCATGTAAATCCACATCATAGCCATAGGCCTTTTCAGAGTTCCAGAAGATTCCATGCAGATTCCACATGTGGCCAGCTGTGTGCCCACCAATGTGAAGCACACTCGTGAAACCAAGAACTTGCTATTTTAACAGCGGTCTCTCTCACAGGACCCATAAAGTACATGTATTCACCACTTAAGAGGAAGAGCATTAAGTAGTGAGAATTGTCTCGTTAGAACCTAATAGTAATGAGAAGACTCCTACATCATTATTTAGAATCAACATTTTCATATAGTTCGATTGTTATTACATTTTTTAGATGTTCACAGATAAAATAAATGGAAACAAGAATAAAAGTGTGTGTGTGTGTGTGTGTAGAGAGAATGAGAGAAAGTGAGTTAGTAAAGCAAGTTTATCATCAAGATAATGTGCAATCTGATGGATTCTTATCTGTTGACATCTTTATGGGGACACCATATTGTTTTAACTCTTTTTGGAAATTTTTTTTCCAGAAGGCATTATTTGCACCATGTACAAAATTACACTAACCCTAAGAACGTGGTGTTGAGTGTTTATCAGGAGATTAACTTTCTCATTCCAGCTAAGTGTCATAGTTTGTCCAGTCCTTGATGATGTTTACATTTGCATTCCTTGATATGTATAAAATTCAGGCACGGTATTTTGTGAAAAAATGCCTACATCTCACCAAATTCATAGAAAGGTCTCAGAGCCGCTTAATTTACAATTTTAAAAGTAAAACTGATGGGTTTACCATTCTGGCTCACTGCACTGGGCCACCAACTGAGACGGCCTCCTGCACATGAGTAACCTCATTTTAGTATTTCACCCCCTAGCTCCAGACAAACGTCATAACTGCATCAGATCGCCTTTCTGGATGATGCTAGAGCACCCAGGACAGACACGATGCTACCTTTTGTGGGGGCAAGTGTTCGTGTGATTTGGATTTGTAGCAAAACAGGAGAATTCCCTGTGATGAGGTGTGAGTGGAATCATTTCTACTTCCCTGGAGTTGGACAGACACACCCTCCCCCCGGAATAAACTTCATGTCTGTCACTCAAGGGCAATTTATTAATGGCTTTTCATCAAACCAAAAGGATTTTAGAGAACTTGCTTCTCTCTTTGTTTTAGGCTAAAAGCATATTGCCTTCTACAGGGGATTATTTTCAAGGTGGCTGTTTTAATAAATTTAATAAATTAAATCCTCCACCACAAGCAGGGAAGGACAACAGTCCTATCAGAGTTCGCTTTCAATTCTTCTCAGTCATTCTTTGAAGTCGTTACTAAATACGCTGTTCATTTTCCAATCTTTAATAATGGATTTCGGTTTATAATCAGTTCTTCATGATCTGTTTTGTTTTGCTGTTAATTCTCCCCCGTGTGTTAGGAGTAACTGTCTTGGGATGTTTACGTATGATCCTTTATTTTTTTTTCAGCAGCAACCCAGCTCATAGATACTACCTGGCAACAGATCCAGTCACAGGAGATCTGTATGTTTCTGACACGAACACCCGCAGAATTTATCGCCCAAAGTCACTTACGGGTACAAAAGATTTGACTAAAAATGCTGAAGTGGTCGCTGGGACCGGGGAGCAGTGCCTTCCATTCGATGAAGCCAGATGTGGAGATGGGGGGAAGGCTGTAGAAGCGACACTCATGAGTCCCAAAGGTACTGGCATTTATCGATTTGAGGATTCCTTTTTATTAAAAAAAATATATATGTAGAAAACCCAGTTAGTGCCTGATTGTGTTTAATGCTGAGTCTAACATTTTACCCTCAACTCTGTTCTAGAAAGCTGTTTCACATCCAGTGTTTTTAAAAGCCGTGAAGCGAGAAACTGCCAGAATCCTAAGTTGATTTTACAGTAAATATTGGGTTCGTGGCATTTTTTATCATATCATTTTTTTTCAACTTTTCAAAGAATAAAGCAACTAGTCCATATTATGCAGGTCACATCCTGTTAAACTTCAAGGAAGTGTCCAGATTCTTTCATTGTCCTGGAATCTCTTTGTCATGAATGAGTCCCAGGCCTCTTTAAAAACCATCACTAAGCAACGCTATTAGTCCTCACCCAGTCTGGAGCTATTAAACTTTTGTTTCTATGCCATGGGAAAAAATGCTTGCTGTGAGGAATTTCTAGAGGTAACAAGGGCTAAAATTCTATGTGATAAAGGTTTCTAGCTTTTAAACCACTTGGGACTGACTCCTTGCTCATGTATTATGCCATTCATTACAGTGTTTTTTGGTTTGGGGCTTTTTTTTTTTTTTTCATTATAGCTAGCAACTATTATGTGAACAAGGACTGGAAAAAAAGCATTTGTTGTACTGAATTATTCATAATAGCAAATTTCATTGTAACAAGGTCAACGAAACGCTAACCTTGGCTCAGATCTATTTTTGTTAGAATACAGTTATTCTAAGTTCAGAGTAAAAGAACTTGACCTGTTTCTATAATTGATAGACAACAGCATTATACAGAAGTTATAATTTTATATTTAGGATGCAGGGAGCGCCTATATGATTCATACACTAAGTGGAGATTCTTACAAATTTCAGTTATTTCTTTATTACATTTTACATAGATTTGTGTTTTTATAAACGCCTCTGTTGGGTTTTTCCTAATGTATTTGCAATCTACAACCTTACCTGGTACCTATCACCCATGGTATCTCTGGCGTTGAATGTTGAATTTAACGATGGGCCTAAAAATGAATCCCGTTTGAAAAGTTGGTCATGCTTACTTCTCTTGGAAAAGGAATGGCGATTGATAAGAATGGATTGATCTACTTTGTTGATGGAACCATGATCAGAAAAGTTGATCAAAATGGGATCATATCAACTCTCCTGGGCTCTAACGATCTGACTTCAGCCAGACCTTTAACTTGTGACACCAGCATGCACATCAGCCAGGTAGTTAAAATCTTAAGCTGCATTGTTTGTTTTCCCTCTGAGCGTCTCGGTTGACTAGGTCAGTAGTCTGTGATGGCCCCATATTAAACTGGATGTACGTGTGCGGCGTTCGTGGTATTAAAGCTGTTCCATCTAAATGTATCTCAGGAGCTAATAAAAAGCTGTTTTCTTCTATCGTTCTGCGTTTGATGAATTCAATGAGATTACAGAACAATTAGCACGAAGAAACGCTAAAGCATTCGTAATAAAATACCAGTAAAGTAGCAACAGGCAGATATTCCAGAAAGAACAAAACAGCTTAAATCTCTAATCTTTTGATTGCACGAGCTCTTTAAGTAGTAGAGAGAACCCACTATGATTAGTCCCACGGGACTTATATTTAGCATGAGGAACTTTACTGTTGGCCTGATTGAAAACACAATAGAACACTAATGTATTCATAACCTAGAAAGCCTCGACGTTCGGTGGTTATTATAGCTGAAGGAACATATGTGTTCATATCTCATTGATACCTGTTAACTCACTGCTTAGAGGTTCGTTTGCTCGTTGGCTATAACGTGCAAATCTCCCAGTGAGCTGTCTTTTTAACTAAAATGTTATTTCCTCCATTTGTCTCCCCTCGAAATGTTTAAGTTTATTTTACAGTAGCTATGCCAGAAAACAATTTGTTTTAAAACAGTTTATCAAATTAAGGGTAATTTCCTTGAATGGTTCTAATTTACTCCCCTGGCAAATTAACTGCCACACAGTAACGGACTAACCAGGCCGTTTCTTTTTTTATTAAGGTGCGTCTGGAGTGGCCCACTGACCTCGCCATTAACCCTATGGATAACTCCATTTATGTCCTGGATAATAACGTAGTCCTGCAGATCACTGAGAACCGCCAAGTGCGCATCGCTGCTGGACGGCCCATGCACTGCCAGGTCCCGGGGGTGGAATATTCCGTGGGAAAGCACGCGGTCCAGACAACCCTGGAATCCGCCACCGCCATCGCCGTGTCGTACAGCGGGGTCCTGTACATCACGGAAACCGACGAGAAGAAAATTAACCGGATAAGGCAGGTCACCACGGACGGGGAGATCTCGCTGGTGGCGGGGATACCTTCCGAGTGTGACTGCAAAAATGATGCCAACTGCGACTGTTACCAGAGCGGAGATGGGTACGCCAAAGACGCCAAGCTCAGTGCGCCGTCCTCGCTGGCCGCCTCCCCTGATGGCACCCTGTACATCGCGGACCTGGGCAACATCCGGATCCGGGCCGTGTCGAAGAACAAGCCCTTCCTTAACTCTATGAACTTCTACGAAGTGGCCTCCCCAACTGACCAGGAGCTCTATATCTTTGACATCAATGGCACTCACCAGTATACTGTAAGTTTAGTCACTGGTGATTACCTGTACAACTTTAGCTACAGCAACGATAACGATGTAACAGCTGTGACAGACAGCAACGGCAATACTCTCAGAATCAGACGGGACCCGAATCGGATGCCAGTTCGAGTGGTGTCTCCAGATAACCAAGTCATATGGCTGACAATAGGAACAAATGGATGTTTAAAAAGCATGACCGCTCAAGGACTAGAATTAGTTTTGTTTACTTACCACGGCAATAGTGGCCTTTTAGCCACTAAAAGCGATGAGACTGGATGGACAACATTTTTTGAGTAAGTATATCCAAATTCTGCTCTGATTATAAAATGCTGTGATAAGAGTAATGTAATCTAAAAATAATGATACAATCTCAAGGGCAGGTGGCCAGGTCTGGGGGGAGCGGGAGCTTCTATAATTTGGGGATCCCTTGCTTTCTGAAAAAGAAGACAAAATTAGACCAAAGGAGGGACCCGCGTAATGAGAGGTTCTAAAGCTTCCACGTCATTGGCCTCCCTGTCAGTCTGCTTCTGCTTAAGGATTAACATTTTCCTTCACGCAGACCTAATCTATTAGCAGCAAACATTTGGGAGAAATACGCTACAGCTTTGGTTTTTGGTATAAACGCTTTGGGTTTACATTTGCCCCTGTGAGAAAGCTGTCACTGAAGAGGACCTTTAAAAACATTCACGATGAATTTGGCAGTTTATATCAATGCTGCCGATGTCATTCCTATCCAGTAGAAGGCCTTGACTTTTTATAATCAGTTATGGGAGAATCTAAACTGCACTTAAAAGGACGTTTCCACTAAATGCAAATCAGCAAGTGCTGGTTGCTGTGGAAGGCGTATGAAAAAGCATGAGTTTCATGCTGGCAGGATATTCTTCTACTAAATATGTGAGTAGTGGCCCAGGCGGGGTGCTGTTTGAACAGTCACATTCTGTGAGGTCAGTCAGAATGAAATGAGAATCGGCCATTGTATATTTTATGGGATATGTACTTTGCAGTGAACGCATAGGTAAAATCATTTTCGATTACTGTTCACTTCACTAACATCACACAAACCATAAGGGGAAATTAGATGTACAGAGATGGCATGTTGACAAATGGAAAATAGTCCTTGAAATGAATATTGAGTTCCTTGGTGTGATTTTTACAATGATATGCTGAAGCAGAAGTATTTTCTGTAGGAGTATACCTCTAAAATTATAATAAAAGTCGGTAGGAAAAAAATGATCCAATATACAAATATTTTCCGTACAACTTTTCGGGAATGGATCTTATACATAAAGCTGAGTTCTCCTGTAGCTTGAATTGCTTTTCTTTTTTGACAGCTTCCCTTTTAATAAAATGAATGTTCCCCAGCAGCGTGATTTTGTCAGAGGAACAAACCTTTTCAATTGAATTACATTAAAATTCTGTTCTTAGCATTCCTTTTGCTCATTTTAGGATCGCAATAGGAAAGGAATAAATTGGAAGTTAATGGAAAGCACTTCCTTTGCACCATTTTCAAAGTGATAGCAGGCTATATTGCCAAAGAGGCAAAAAAGAGTGTAGGAAAAGTGCTACCATCAGATGAGACTGGGCAGGAGAGCTGCTCTGATTATAAGACCTTCAGGAAATGATGGTGGCGTTGGTAGGGTTTCGGTTTAGTTCAAAGCAGGGAGGAAAAAAAAATAGAGCAATAAGTTTTTAGTACAGTCTAGGACTCAAGCTCTGCTCTGTGGGCCACTTTTGAATGTGTCCTTATTTGTTCCGGGAATTGACACTGCATAGAAGTTTATCGTTTGGGTTACTGCTGACACATGAACTTCTTGCAGCAGATAGGGTTTACTCGTGACCTACAAAGGAATTTTAATCAAGTTTGGAAAAATTAGAGAAAGGGATATACTCGATTGGTAGAGTTGATCTGGACTGGTATAAACAAATTCAGGATTTTTGCCTTTTTTTTAAAAGTGTGGCACACAAAAACCTATATTTCTCCAGTAGCAGACACTCTCCAAGAACCCCAAACTTAGTTCAGAATCAGCACAGCAACAAAAGTAGAGGTTGAATTGGCAAGCCAATCTCGTGACTATAAGGGGCAAGCATTATTTTATGAGATTTTTTTTTTTTTATTTGCAAGACAGACAATGAGAGACAGAGAGCATGAGAGGGAGGAGGGTCAGAGGGAGAAGCAGACTCCCCGCTGAGCAGGGAGCCCGATGTGGGACTCGATCCCGGGACTCCAGGATCATGACCCGAGCCGAAGGCAGTCGCTTAACCAACTGAGCCACCCAGGCGCCCGGGGCAAGCATTGTTTTAAAGAATAAATTTGTAATTAAATACATCACAATCATATCTTCACCAATACAAATTCATTACACATCATATTTAAAGTATAACTATTAAGTCATATCTAAATAAGCTAAATAAAGGCAACTTATTACCAAACCCATCATTAAAATATTTTTCCATATATAAACCTGCATATATTTATACATATAAATACACTCACATATATTGGGGTTATAATTTAAGAATGTAGTGGTTTAGTAAACCAGTGCTTGAAAAATCATTTCTCTAATAAAATTAACAGAAGTATTGCTTTTTAAAAACTATGCTTTCATCACTTGTTCTCTAGATGTCTGCAGCAAAAGACATGACTAAAAAATGTCTAAGAAACATTTCTGCATTTTGCAAAACAGTGTGTTACAGTATGAGAACGAAAATAGGGCACTTAACCCAAGTAACTCAGAATCTTCATATCAGAATAACAAATGATCTTTTTTTTTTCTTTCTATACATTTTCACACTTTGGCTGTGAAAGAGGAAGGGCCCACCTCTTCTATCTAAGCTTCAGAAACTTTAATTTTTTTTATTTTTTTAAAGTTTTTTTATTTATTTATTCATCAGAGAGAGAGAGAGAGCACAAGCAGGGGGAATGGCAGGCAGAGGGAGAAGCAGGCTCCCCGCTGAGCAAGGAGCCCGATTCAGGACTCGATCCCAGGACCTTAGGATCATGACCTAAGCCGAAGGCAGCTGCTTAACCGGCTGAGCCACGCAGGTGCCCCTAAGCTTCAGAAACTTTAAAACACATTCAGAAGTAAGCGCACAAAAGAAGGGAGGGGAGTGCCATTTGCAGGCGGCCCCTCCGATAGCCCGCTCTGTTGACACAGAACAGCGTGATTGTCTGCGTCGGTTGGCAGCTGTGGGTGGGTAAGCTTAACCCCTGTCTCACCCATCAGAGTCTTGACGAGAGTTTCTGCTTACTACCTCCTGGCTTGGGCACGTGACTGGGTGACGGTGCTGGGGGGCGGGGGCGCGCAGCAGGGGAGTCTGAATTCCCTGCCAGCTCTCCCTGGTGGTCGACGTCGTTGATGAGCCAGCGCACGCCCAGGATGCTAGTAGTATCTGTCCCATTCCCCTTCGTATCTGTGCAGTACTGCGTGTCTAGGTTAGACCTCAGAAGGGTATTTGGTGATTTCATGAAGAAGCGATATGGGAGGTTTGACAATGGTCAGAATTCTACGAAAACCACAACGAGATTGGGGGTGGGGGGAGGATCACCATTCCCAACTGAAAAACACCTGTTTTCTGTGACTTTCATGACCCCAGTCCCTAGAGCGGATACAGGCTTTATAATCATCTTTCTGCACAAATTCCTCCTTCGCAAAGGGAAATTAAACTTTTCGGCCCAAATTCCCACCTGTACATGTCCGGCTCTCTTCCTAGCCTAGTGCCTTAAAAGCCTTGAAATTAAAAGCTTTCTAGGACAGAAACAGCTCGCAGAAGACCCGAGAATCGGTAAATCTGCCTACTGATTAAAGTACAGTTGCTGTCCTCTCTACCAAGGAAATTTTAAAAGTGAATTAGCTCAATTACTTACCTTATATGTTTTAATTGTATTCCTTTTTTCTCAGTACAAACTTCAGTTTACCAGTAATGTACCCCAGTACTGCTCTGAGTACAGAATAAAAGTTTCGTTTGCTTTGTACGATCAGGACTTCCTCAGTCGGTGTATTAGTAAAATAGTTCATGAAAAAATTACTTCATCTGGCTGGCACTGTCTTCTGAAATATTGGTGTTAAGGAGTCAGCTTGGAGGAAAGACAGAAAATGTGTCCCAGGAAGGTGCAATTGAAGTACATCGTTGTACCTGCGATCAGAAAGGATGATTCTAGGAAGAGAAAACCCAGTTCCCAAATTGAGATTCTTATCAGTCACCAATAAAATAGGGTGATTTTTTAGGGTACACAGATAGTTTCCAAAGTACAAGAACCTTCATTTCAAAAACTAGAGGTAGCATCTTCTCCTTGGCCCCAGTTTCTCTCCTTGCTGCTTGCCATGATTATGTCCCTATTGTGACTTGTTAGAGGAGTGGCCAGTATTCTTAGACGTGCTGCTGGACGGGATGATAGGAAGACGGCAGTAGGCAGCAGAGGGTTTGTAACTCAGCTTTGAAATCTCGGAGGTAGACTGATCTGTTTCGTGAACTAACTCTGTGTTACTGATTGAATAAGCCATCTCGTCCAAGATCTCCTCTTCCATTGACTTGCCAGGCAGTACAAAGGATGTCCAACTAGCTAATGGGGCCCCCCTCGTGTGAGGACACTGGGATAAGCCTCGTTACTCCCTTCCCTTAGTATTAGGGACTGTTTCATGCTGGTCTTCACACCTTTTAAAAACAATGATCACATATGACAGTTCCTTAGCTAGAATAATTCCAGGATGGTCAAAAAGATCTCACCTGCTAAAAATGTATTATTTGAAACGTTCAGACCCAAAGCGAAACCACAGTTCTTACGCTTGAATGCACACAAAAGCAAATCCGGTGTATTGAAATGGGGCAATAGAATAAATTATTGAATAGTAAATGGCATTTCACAGTTCTCTGCTTGCTCACCCCCAGAAAAGACAAACTGTTTGGGCATAGCTTTCTGATGCTCTTCTGTTTGGTTAAAGAAGACAACATTTTTTTTTTTAAATGCTGTGAGTCCTGACTGATGTGTACAGATACACCAGCAGGTTGATGGTAGTTTTTCTATCTTGGGACTCGGGGTGTTTAGAGCTTTGTATTTGTGGAGCTGACTCTGTGATCTTTCGTGAGCTATATTCAGATGCAGAGAGTAAATAAATGAATTTCAGCTTTTACACATTTATGTAGGTATATCTGGGTCTCTAGCTTCTCATTTGGGTGCTGTATCATCCCTCATCCAAGCTTAGCAATTTCAGAATGAGCTTCTGAACCATTTCTTGATAATGAACTTACCTCTGCGCCCATGGCAAAGCCATCACTCCCACTGACATCAGTTCTGGGACTGGGAAAGTATCCAAGAGGGATCTGAGAGGAGAGGAGACGGGCAGGGTAAAGAGGGTCTGGAGCACAGACTCAGCCTAGTGCATGGAAGGCGCAGGTAATTTGGAAAACTCAGTGACAGTTACTCCAAATGAGAAGAGATGCGTCCGTGCCCGTTGACACCAAATCTTGTCTAAACAGCCTGGCATCCGTGCCGTGGTGTGTCCTCCTCACGTGTGTTACCACAGGAGCTTGTGATGTCAGGGACACCGGACAGGCATCTGCCACAGGCCAAAACAGAGAGAACCGCCTTCCCTGTGACGGGCAGCTGATATCCGAGCCTGAACACTCAAGCCCGGAAACCACGTTGCCGGGCTGTTTCTGTCAGAAACTGCGTTAAAATCAAAGCCCATTTTATAAATACGTGTCTAACAGTGGTACCGCCCCCCCCACCCTTTATTTTCTTTTTTCTTTTTCTTTTTTTTTTTTAAGTTTCTGTTTTCATTCCAGGTAGTTAGCATACCGTATAATATTGGTTTCAGGTGCACAATGCGGTGATTCAACACTTGCATGCAACACCCGGGGCTCCTCACGACAAGTGCCCCCCTCGGCCCCCATCACCTGGCTCCCCCATCCTCCCACCCACCTCCCCTCCGCTAACCTCTGTCTGTTCTCTGCTTACTTTGTTCATGGAAGGAAACACTTAAGACATGGAGAAGGATTTTTAAGAGATGTTATCAGATCACTTAAAATCATGGGGAAACACTACGGTTGATTTCCGTGTTTGCTATTTTGTTTAATTGTTTAATAATTTTGCTTTAAATTTTTAACCAGAATGTGTATTCCCAGGGACATCAGTAAAAAAAAAAAAAGAAATAAAGAAAGAAATGTGCAGGCCTTTGAAGAAAGTGGTTGCCATACATTTCAAACATTAACCTGAGCTCTACAAAAGCAATGCTTTTATTAATACTCGACTTATTCTAATTTTCTTCTGCAGTCTAGTTTTTTTTTAAGATTTTATTTATTTATTTGAGAGAGAGAGCATGAGAGGGGGAGGGTCAGAGGGAGAAGCAGACTCCCTGCTGAGCAGGGAGCCCGATGTGGGACTCGATCCTGGGACTCCAGGATCATGACCTGAGCCGAAGGCAGTTGCTTAACCAACTGAGCCACCCAGGCACCCTGCAGTCTAGTTTTAAGATATAGTTAGTTCTGTCCAGGTTTGAAAACAGAAAGCGGAATAGGGTGTTTGTATGTTATTCATAGTACTTGAAAAAAATCCCAGCAAAAATAAAAACAGGTTAGTCAGATTTTTTCAGTAGATCTCGGTATATAACGTAATAGAAAATTTCTCAGATTTTCTCAGGATAATCTGCAGTGTTTCAACAGTTGCAAGCCTACATTAACCCTTTCAGTGTGTTGTTCCATTTAGCAAATTAATGTTCTAGATGTGTTAAATTGCTCCATAATGGTTCAAGAGTGAGTAAATGCAGCTTCCAAAAGTGTTGAATTCCCTCTTTAATCATGTAACTGTCTAAATCTGATAGCCTCATATGTGTGCAACTCCCCTTTGACACAGTGATTATCCAATGATTTACTCTAAGACTGAGTTATGTACACCAACCATTTTAAAGGATCGTTGGATAACAGGACAAGAAATTGCACACTGACAACCAGTGAAGGGGAACTTCTTGTTTTTTAACAATCGCAGAACTGAAGATCCACAGTTGGGTATTTTCCAGAGCGTCTCCAGTATCTCGGGCTCATCCATGTTATCAAAATAAAAGCAGCTTCAGCGGCCCCCACCCCCTGGCTACCCTAGTTTCTCAGCCTCCCAGAGAAAGCCCCTTGCCTATATTCCAAGGGCCTGGACTGCTTTCAGAATGTCTAGGGGCTGCAAATGCAGAACTCATGTGACAAACTCTCTCCCAGGGTTGGGGAAGGCAGTCTGTGAAGAAGATAAGATGATTGGGGGTACCATCCACATGCTTCAAATCACCCCAACTCCTCACTTAGCATCCCTCCCATCCATCACTATCCCATCTCAAACATACACATGCACACACTTCAGAACACATTTCCCAGACCTTGGTTCATCCCAAAGTTTGGTAAATCTGCAGTTCGTAAAGTGAGACCCCCCCAAATAAATAAATAAATATTAAAAAATTAAACTTCTGAGAAAAATGTTAATGTAAAGAAATACCACATTGTATCTCTGGCTAAAAACTAGGTTTTGCTCAGGTTAAACCTATTTTAAGAATTTAAGTCTTATATAAACTAAGATTTTCCCATCTCTGAGCCTCATAATGAAAAGCAATATATAAACAGCAAAAGCTGAACAAACTTGTAGTTTATCTAAAGGGATAGTTAATAAATTTTTAAGTACTTAGTGAATGTAAGGCAAGCATCGGTTAGAAGGAAGACTTCTTTCTATTTCCAGCTCTAGGAAAGGGAAAAAGGAACCAAGTTCTAGCAAAGGCAAGCCAAGGCTGCCCGGAGGGATTGGAAGAACATTCTTTACTCACAGATGCGGTTTTTAAACTGGATTGTTAGAGTCAAAGTAACAAAAGAGATTTCAAGAGTGTTCTAATCCGGGGAAACAAAATGGCTGAGTATCCGGAAGCATCACACAACTACGTGAACCAACACCTAGTCAGGATGACTGGATAAACCTTTAAGACCCAGAGGAATGAGTTTAGGCAGGGGTTATTTGTAATTTAGAGCTAGTGAGAAAGGTAACACCCTGCAGCTTACCAATCTGTATGTGCATATGCAATTCAAGATGAGCTCACTTAGGGGCACCTGGGTGGCTCAGTCGGTTAAGCAGGTTAAGCATCTGTCTTTGGCTCAGTCATGGTCCCAGGGTCCTGGGATCGAGCCCCACATCATCGGGCTCCCTGCTCAGCAGGTCTCTGCTTCTCTCTCTCCCTCTGACCCCCACTCGTGCTTGCTCTCTATCAAATAAATAAATAAAATCTTTAAAAAAAGATTAGCTCACTGATGCCTTATTAATTTAATAAAGAATTCTGCTTTTTTAATGTAATTTGTAAAATATACTTCATTCTCCTTCACACGGAGGTGTTCCCACAGGCCTAGTTAGTCAGTCCCACTTGGGACTGGTCCAAGCAACACCAGCCTCAAGGGAGGTGCTTTTTCCAAAAGTGGTTACAGCACCTAAAAGAAAATGCAAGTCTTTAAAGAAAAGGAAAGTCGTTACGTGTGGTGTCCCAGAGGCACACTGATTTGCAAATTATGAATTTATTTCAACCCTCCTAGGCGCTGATGAGCTGGGAATTTGGTGCTTGCCCTTGGGACATCAAGCACTTCCCATTTTCCCGCTGACTTCCTGGCTTTCATTTACTCACTCTGTACGGTGTTCGTTCAGTAAGAATGTATCGTGCGCCGGATGCTAGTGTTAGACGCTGGAGAATGAGATGCTAGTGTTAGATACCAGAGAATGGGATGCTAGTGTTAGATGCCGGAGAATTGGATGCTAGTGTTAGATACCGGGGAATGGGATGCTAGTGTTAGATACCAGAGAATGGGATGCTAATGTTAGACGCCGGAGAATTGGATGCTAGTGTTAGACGCCGGGGAATTGGATGCTAGTGTTAGACGCCGGGGAATGGGATGCTAGTGTTAGACGCCGGGGAATCGGATGCTAGTGTTAGATG